>NC_080169.1:91520101-91777601 GCF_950295315.1 Erinaceus europaeus | reverse complement strand
GAAAACATGGCTCTGAGTTAGCTTTGTATGATTTTGGATCTTTTGATGCCAGACTAGAAGAAGAGAAAGTGATAATAATAGATACTATAGTTTTTATCATCTACACTTACCTTTATAGAATTATTTCCCATGTTGTGAAACCAAAGAGACTAGTTGAATGAATGTTTCCTTATTGACATCAGGCACCATAGATAGAGACTGAAAGCAAGAGAAAAAAGTACAATTAGGGTGTTCTTCCTTCCTGTCCTCCTTCCATGAAGGATTCACACAGGCTGATGTTTTCTCAGAATTTTTTTCCAGAATTACTTTTGCTTCCATTTATGCTGCTTTCATAATTCTATCCTCATATTTTCCCATGTCTTCTTAGACTTCTGTATAGTCTCTTTTTCTTTTATAAGTCTCTTCATAAATTACATGTTTTGATTATTCCTCCTTTTGCCTGTAAGGAATCCTGTTTAACACAGAGAGCTGTGATTGAGAATAATAATATCATATAGGAGATTTCCCCAGAGCATTTCATCCTCTACAGAAAAAAAATTACATCCTATGTGTCCACATTGTGCCCTGTAATTTATTTTTACAGCTTTGTTGGAATATAATTGTAATATAACAAGCTTCACGTACTTAATATCACCCTGTGATATTTAAATTGCACATTTTAATACATTTTGATAGTGTATGTGCTCACAAAACTATTATAGAATTGGTATATTATATATTTTGAGTATACATTTATCAGTATATGAGTATATTCATTTGTCCCAAAAGTTTTCTTAGACTCCTTTGTAATCTTTCTCTACTGCACTCCCTGTACCTGTCAGCATCATGCCAAGGTAGTCACTGATGTGTCATGAACATTAATTTATATTTTAAAGATGTGTATATCTCAGCAGAATCATTCAGCATCTACACTGTTTTGTCTGGCTTCTCTCTCTTAGTTTAGTTATATCTTACAATGACAGTGCTTATTGCCTATACATACCACCAAACTATTTGACTATGCTTAAATTTCAAGTTCTTGGATGGATGATACAATGGTCATTGTACTCCTGAGCCTAGAACAATACTGTCATACAGAACACATTGTGTAAGGAAGGATAAAAAGAGGTGTGGGAGTATGAGAAACCTCTATTTCCTTCAATTTATTTGTCACTGTGGACAAAACTTAATATATGCTAATAGTTATAACAGTCACAACTGGCCATTGTCTCCAAGAGGAAACAGATGAGCTTCTTTTTTTTATTTTTACCATTTATTCCAAAGTATTTTAAGCTTGTCTTTTTATTGGCTTAGACTAGAATTGAATATTTATATACAGTCACTAGGAATTTGCAATTATTTGTTTAAATTTTTTATTTATAAAGAGGAAACATTGACTAAACCATAGAATAAGAGGAGTACAACTTCACACAATTCCCACCACCAGAACTCTGTATCCCATCCCCTCCCCTGATAGCTTTCCTATTCTTTAACCCTCTGGGAATATGGACCCAAGGTCATTGTGGGATACAGAAGGTGGAAAGTCTGTCTTCTGTAATTGCTTCCCCGTTGAACACGGGCCTTGACAGGTTGATTCATACTCCCAGCGTGTCTCTCTCTTTCCTAGTGGGGAAGGGCTCTGGGGAAGCAGAGCTCCAGGACTCATTGGTGGGGTTGTCTGTCCAGGGAAGTCTGATCAGCATCTGGAACCTGGTGATTGAAAAGTTAACATACAAATTCAAACAAATTGTTGACCAGTCATGGACCTAAAGGCTGGAATAGTGCAGATGAAGAGATTGGGGGGGGGGGATCTTTATTTTGTAGATAGCTAGCAAGCATATTTTAGTTATATTCCAAAGGGTATATGGCTATACTAGTGTTTTATTTATTTATTTATTTATTTATTTATTTATTTATTTATTTATTTTGCCTGAGCCTGAAATCTGATATGCAGGAGGATCCTAATTATTGTCTGGGGAGATTATGTCATGGTTGGAAAAAGGACCAGAAAGTTGGATCAGGGAAGAGAGTACCTCCCAAATATGGGAAAGGTATATAAATATCGTTGATTGTAAACCCCATCAATTTGATATGATCTGGAGCCCATATTTAGCTTAGGAGCCTATGTTACCTCTGCATCCCTGTAGCTCTGAGCTCACATTCTGTGGTCATAAGTAGGAACTTTCCAAGCTGCCCCAATATCAGGACCTATCTTCTTCAGGTGTAGCATAGAGTATATTGTCCAGCCTCCTTTGGAGGATGGAACAGATGAGCTTCTTATTCTTTTATGGGCAATCTATTATTCTGGCTCCATCTCCTTTAATTCCCTTTTATATCTTGTCTCTGGAGATATACTTTGATTTGATATGTTATAATAGTATGTAAATAAAAAATTCAACATTGGTTTCTCATGCTTCACATTGGAGAAAGGAGGATGAAGGTATTAAGGAAAACGTAGAAAAAAGAGTTGACTCCTAGGAAGAAGTAATGAGATTTGACAGCATGGAATTCTAGATCTGAAGCAGAAGCAATTTGACCTATTTCTGTGTGACTTTGAGTAGGGGTGTGGGTCACATATTTAAATAAAGAATCTTTATTAAAAGAATCAATCAGGAGAGAGTTCATACCTTCTGAAGGACTATGAGGGATCTTTGTTGAGTAAAAAATAGCATTAGCCATTCTGACTAGAAACTAGATTCTTAAGAAGTCTAGTCAGAAATCTGACTAGATTCTCAAAAAAAGTATAGTCTTTGAGGGTAAATCAATTTTAACTTCAACTACATTGGTCAGAAGAATCTGATTAAAACCCTGTGATAGACTATTCTTTGTTTCTTTAAATCTGGACTGTCCATAGATTTTAGTCCCCCTAAATTTGGTGGCAGCCTTCTTCCTTTATATTCTCCTCACCCACTAACCCCTGCTTTTTTTTTTTTACATTTTTTAAAAAATGCATTCTGGCAGATATATGAACAGATAGAGCCCTTGACAGAATTTTCACAAGGTAAGGAATTCTAAATTATCTCTTCCATTTCTTCTGTAGATGGTCTTCTGTCTTTGCCCTTTTAACAAAGTCAAGATTGAATTGGTACTATTATAATTATTTACAATTTAGTATGAAAAAGTTTCATAGATAAGCATATAGATAAGCATAGGTTTTCTGGGACAGCTGTCAGCTGACTCCTAAGGTACTCTGGTGCTTAAGTATTGCATATAATTGAAATGATGGGCTAAATATTTCAACAGTATTATCTCTATTTCTCTTTAGTTATACAGATATATAATGCTTAATATAAGAACTAACTACATCTGTGAGAGCAATAAGAAGAAGGAATATAACCCTGCAGGGAGCAGTGGTTTGAACTTGGGTTATGTGCTTGGCATAGTAAGCATCTTTCACAGGTGAGCTATCATCCCATTCTCCTATCCCTTTTTTCTATTTAATTAGAAACTAAGGTCACTGCTTTTTAAAAAAGATTCTTCTAACTCTACCTTAGAGGCAGTCCAAGATTTTTTTTTATATATTGTGTTTTCATTTCTATCAATTCATAATTAAAAATTATCTTATTTATTTGATAGAAATCCAGAGGAAGGGAGAGATAGAAAGGAAGAAAGACAGAAAGAGAAACTTATAGCACTGCTTCATCACTCGTCAAGTGTTCCCCGTACAGGTGGGGGTTAGGGGCTTGAACCCAGGTCTTTTCACATTGTAACATATGCTCAACTAGGTGCACCACTGCCTGGCCCCTCTGAAGCAAACTTATTTTTTAACTTTATTAATCCTTGTTTCAAGCTAACTTGGCTTGACTCAATCCCAGGGGTCCTGTTTTGAGTGTAGTCAGAAATTGCAAAGAAATGAAAGCATCATCAAAGATGTTCCAGATGCCATCAGGATGCCAGCCAGGCTTCCCTGGACTGAAGACCCCACCAATGTGTCCTGGAGCTCAGACACTCACCCTTCTAGGGAAAGAGAGAGTCAGACTGGGAGTATGGATCGACCAGTCAACACCCATGTTCAGCAGGGAAGCAATTACAGAAGCCAGACCCCCCACCTTCTGAAACCCACAATGACTCGGTCCATGCTCCCAGAGGGATAGAGAATGGGAAAGCTATTGGGGAGGGGATGGGATATGGAGATTGGGTGGTGGGAATTGTGTGGAGTTGTACCCCCATCCTATGATTTTGTTAATGTCTCCTTTCTTAAATAAATTAATTAATTAAAAAAAAAGAAATGAAAGCCTTAGTTTCTATCCTCAGTGAGTTCATATTGTATTTAATGAAAGAAGACATGCCTACTTACACAAATTTTTGAAAATTCAAAGTTCAATAAAGAGTTTTAATCAAACAAGACTGCAGAAAAACATCAAGTAAAATGTTGTATGACTTCTTATCCATAAATATGTACACATTGTTTTGATGCTTTCTCCAAAAGATGTGTAAGCAGACTTCAAATATCTATAAAAGGAGTGGCAGAGGAAGCTGTAGCTATTGTGAGCACTGTATTTTGAGACAAAGCATTAGGAATGTTAGGGGTAGGGGGAGATTGTGATGAAAACTCACAAATATTGGAGGTTTCTACTGGGTGAGATAAAATAAGAGGCTATTAGTCTATGCTAGATATGAAGTATGTCAGTAAAATGAACTTGCGAAAGAAAAATTTCTAACAACTCAGTTTTTCTTAGCTAACCTCCCATTTATTTTTTCCTCCCATTTATTGTGAGTTACATATACTATAAATCTTTTTAATTTAATTTATTTATAAAATAAAAAATAGAAAATATTGGCAAAGCCATAGGATAAGAGGGGTAAATTTCCACATATTTCCCACCATGGAATTCTGTATCCCATCCCCTCCACTGGAAGCTTTCCTATTCTTTATCCCTCTGGGAGTATGGACCCAGGGTCATTATGGGGTGCAGAAGACGGAAGGTCTGGCTTCTATAATTGCTTCTCTGCTGAACAGGGGCATTGGCAAGTTGATCCATACTCCCAGCCTATCTCTCTCTCTTTCCCTAGTGGGGCAGGGATCTACAGAGATGGGGTTCCAGGGTACATTGGTGACATCATCTGCCCAGGGGAGCCAGGTTGACATCATGGTAATATCTGCAACTTGGTGTCAAAAGTACTGGAGCTGAAGAGTTGACATTGCAGGCCTGTCATCTGTGGACACAGTCCGAAGTGAAACATAAAGAGGTGGTACTGGTTGCATTGATTATGTTGAGATCAGCAGATGCCGTATCAATTGGTATGGGTCAAGAGAATCCTGTTAAAAAATGATCCATGCCACAGAGGTTCTAGGACTGGGAGAAATATGAGTTTTATAAAGGATGGGGTGGTGGTGGGGGGCTGCTGTCTTTGGGTTTAAGAAGGCAATAGATAGTTATTGTTGTAACCAGGTTACTTGGAAATTTGGTTCACTTTGAAAGTCCCCTTGTTAGGATTTTCTGTATCACACAAAATCTCACCATGATTTATGTTATTTAATGCTATTTACATATAGCTCTATCTAATATAGTGACTCAGCTCGTTGTTTCTGGTCTCTCTGGTCTAAGATTATAGTTGATTTAATATTTTTGTTTAAAAGTCATTATTGGAAATGTATTAACACTTTAAGCCCACAATTAAAATTCAATCAGGTTATCATTTTGAAGCCTTAAGTGCTTAGATTAAAGGAATATATACTCAGAATTGGGGTCGGGTCTATGCATCAAAAAGTTTGAGACATTCAATCTGTTTTCCCCCCTCATTATTTTTCACTAGAAAGATGCCTAAACTATTGACATAACTGAAGAACTTCAAACATGTTATGAAGGAGCTCACAGAATTATGAATATTGAGTGAATCTGTCTTTGAGGAAGAGATTAGGATGGTAAAACAAAAGTTCTATCGTGGCTCATTCTAGTCTACTCATTATCCATGAGAGAAAACTAATCAAACTGAGTCAAAAGCTGAATCCTATTTTGAAAATTGGGCTTAAATTTGGAGCTAAGGACCAAAACCAAGTTTATTCTTTGAATATAACTGAACTTTGATATTTTAAATATATTTTTCCTTTATTTTTTTTATTGGGAGGATAATGGCTTATAGTAAAATTGTTGGCACATGGGTGCCATGCAGAAGTGGGGAGAGGATATGGAAAGAAAATTCACCAAAGAAGAAGTCTGGTGGGCCAAAAAAAAAAAAAAAAAAAACCTGAAACAAGCCCCAAGCCACTGATTATTAAAGAAATGCAAATAAAGACACAATGACATAACACTTTACTCCTGTGAGAATATCATACATCAGAAAGGGTAAATACAACAAAGGTTGGTGAGGTTGTTGGGTTGTTGGTGCAGAGAAACCCTCCTGGTGGCCGGGTGGTGGTGTGGCCGGGTGGTGGTGTACCCAGTTAAGTGCACATACTACCATGTGCAAGGATCCAGGTTTGAGGCCCAACACCCGCCCCTGCAGGGGTCCACTTCAGGAGTGGTCAAACATGTCTGCAGGTGTCTGTCTTTTCTCTGTCTTCCATCCCCTCTCAATTTCTCTGTCTCCTGTATAAAAACAAGAAAGGAAAAAAAAATGGCCACCAGGAATAGTTGATTCCTAGTGCTGGTACCGAGGCCCCCCCAAAAAAAGGAAGGAAAGGAGAAAGGAAGAAAGGAAGGAAGGAAGGAAGGAAGGAAGGAAGGAAGGAAGGAAGGAAAGAAGGAAAGAAGGAAAGAAGGAAAGAAGGAAGGAAATAAAAGAAAGACAGAAACTCCCCTGTTATGCTGGTGGGAATGTAATTGGTGCAACCCCTGTGGAAAGCAGTCTGGATCCCTCTCCTGGAATGTATCCTAAGGAACAAAATAAACCTATCCAAAGAAATCTGTGCATACCTATGTTCATAGTGGCACAGCTTGTAGAAGCCCAAACTTGGAAGCAACCTAGATATCCAACAACAGGTGAGTGGCTAGGAAAGGTGTAGTATATGCATTGGGAATGTCATTATAAGCCCATTCATAGGCTTCTTCCAGTCTGTATCCTCACTACGATAACAATGGTAGGTGCTGCCTCACTTTAAAAAAAAAATTATTTATTCCTTTTCGTTGCCCTTGCTGTTGTAGTTACATTGTTGTTGTTGGATAGGACAGAGAGAAATGTAGAGAGGAGGGGAAGACAGAGAGGGGGAGAGAAAAAGACACCTGCAGACCTGCTTCACCACTTGTTAAGCGATTCCCCTACAGGTGGGGAGGGGGCTCAAACAGGGATCCTTAAGGAAGCCAGTCCTTGCACTTTGCGCCACGTGTGCTTAACCAGCTGAGCTACCGCCTGACTCCCCCCGCCTCACTTTTTGAAGGGAAGCTGGGTCATCCGACTCTGCCACTTGAGGAAGACTAGCTCTGAAATGAAAGATACCTAAATTGTTCCCAGCTGTGACTATAGTCTGCAATCTCAGTCTGACAAGGACCTGGAGGTTGCATAGGCTTCTTTGCCAAATATAAATAGATGTGAGCCCTGGGTTAGCTCTATGTGCTAAACACCCTCCCCCCTTGCTATACACATATGTCTTGAAAGAGAGATACTTTGCTGTTTTTTTTTTTTTTTCTTATAAGCTTTCCAGTCTTCTGTATTATGCTATTGCAGTCTGGAGGAACAAAGACCACAGCTGATTTCTGCTCTGACATGAGCTTCTTATCGTGATATACTGACAATGAAGCAGTTCACAAACAAAAAGCTGGTCTGCAGACTTCGCTTTGAATAGTGTTAGTGTGAGAAGTTCTATAGAAATCACTTCTGACCTTTTGAGTTATATGTAGATCTAGATATTCAAGCTTTAAGCAATTAATCAGAAGTCTAAGAGAGTGAGGAGTTTGTTTTCTCGAAATAATATAAAGATGTAAACGTTAGGAAAAATCAGGTTATAATGATAGAAGTAAGGCATAATTGGACTAGCATACCTGGTATGAGTCAGAATGAACTTACTTCACAAGTACCTGCAGGTATAAAAGAGAGTATGACAATAGGGTTGTCTTCAAGTCTGACACCACAGAATATATTTGTATTAAAGTTCTAGAGATTCAAACTCTATTTAGGAGGCTATTTAAAAAGCACTATGACATGAGAGATTGCCTAGATTACAATGTTAGTGCTTGTACTTTCTAGGCTTGAAAATTCAGGTCACCCAAATAATTTCAAAAGCCTCAATTTCTTGACCAATAAAATAGAAGTCGTGAAAAATCACCTCATCAATCACCTAACTAGACTGATGTGAGGATTGAGTAAAATATTTGTCTATAGCACTAAATGTACAGCATATTCTAGAAGTATTAGTTACTCCCATTTTCATATCAAACTAAACATGTCTATAGTATTTGATCAAGCACAAAGATGAATTATAGCTATTTATTTATTTATTTATTTATTTATTTATTTATACTTCATTCTTTAGATATTTTAGCCAGGTGGTAAAGCAGTACAGTACAGGATTTGTATGAGGTCCTGGGTTTGATTTTTCTGCAAGGCATAGAGCAGTGTTCTTGCCTCCGCTTTTATAGAAAACTGATAAATCGTCTGCAGGGCATCTTGCCTGTGTGATTTCATGGCTCTGTGCTGCTTTCTCCATTAAAATATATAGAGAGACACCACAGCACTGACCCTTCCTCCAGTGACATAGTACTTTCCATTGTGGTGCCAGACTCTGAACCTAGGTTATATGTATAGCACAGCCTGTACTTTCTCTGGTGAGCTATCTCTCTAATCCCAAATGAATATATCTTTTAAAAATTTTTATTTTATTTATTTATTCTTATTTAATTATACCAGAGCACTGCTTAGCTCTGGCTAATGGTGATTCAGGGGGTTGAACCTGGGGCCTCTCTATAGATATTCTAAATGTTATTTAATAAATAAAAGGAGTGCCTTTGATAAGGGAAAGATCTCAAGTTTCACAATTTATATCTTCTAATAATACAACTTATTAAAGGTGATAAAATATTGAACCTAGCTTTGATAAACTGAAACATGTGTAGTAGCAAACCATTGTGCTTTAAACTCAGGAATCTTGAAGGTTTTCAGAATCCACATTAACTCTTCATTTGAAATTTACTAATTGACAATAGCTGGAGTCACTGGATAAAAATCATTCACAGGTCACTCATCTGAATTTACTCCTGGCTGGTTTTATAAAGATTTCAATTTCAGGAATAAGTATATTTATTTGAAATGTCAATTTTCTCTGTAACAGAAGAGACTCTCACCTTAGATACTAGCAAAAAGCAGCATCTATTAAATAAAGAAAGAGGCTATTTAATATCATTCAAGTCAGGAAGTTAACACCATGGAAAAAGTAACCCTCCACATAAATCCCATGACATCAGAGCAGTGTTTAGTAACTCTGATTGGGAGTATACTCATTCAAGGGCTTCGCATGAAATGAATAATTGCTGAACCACCAAAGAAGAAACAATTAACAATATTCACTTTTGCTTGATTCCACAGGGAGGAGTCTAATTGGAACCAGCTTTAGGCAGGTATAACAGGTGCATTAGGTTTTCTAGTTGCCAAACCTGCAACCACAAAGAGAAAAAATGGTGCCATTTTCTGCCATTGAAGTACCACCAAGATTAAGGCTGATAAAGAAGGTCCAACCTTCACAGGGGTCAACCAGTTCTTAGGATAGTTAATTGAAAGTCAAGGAGTTTGGGGCATTGAAATGACAAGAGAATTTCACTTGGATCCAAGCACTGTCTATGTCTGACTGCTGGGAGAGGGATAGGGTGCTTTATATTAGAGAGAGTCATAACATATCAAAATCTTCTCTTTACTACTTTTTTAAAATAAGTTTTATTTATTTTTATTTTTAATATTTATTTCTTTACTGTTTTTTAAATTTTATAGGTCAGAGAGAAATTGAGAAGAAAGAGGAAGTAGAGAATAAGACAGAGAGAGAGAGAGAGAGAGAGAGAGAGAGACCTGTAGCACTGCTTCACTACTTGTGAAGTTTCTCCACTTCACATGGAGGATCATGGGCTTGAACCCAGGTTCTAAAGCATGGTAACATGTAGAATCAACCAGGTGTATCACAAACTAGTCCACCCTTAACTACTTTTAAAAAATTTAATATTGCTTTACAAAGTGATGAGACAGCAGGGGTACATTTGCACACTATTCCCACTGCCAGAGTTTGAGTCCCCATTCCTTTTACTGGAAACTTCAGTAGCCTTCTCAAGGTCACAGATGTGAGTTGACTATTATTTCTATAACTACCTGTATATATATATATATATATATATATATATATATATATATATATATATATATATTTGATCATTTCTGCCATGGTCCTGCCCTTTCCTCCCCTCCAAGTCAAACTTATTCATGCTGCCATTTCCAAATGTCCTTTTTTTTTTTTTTCCCTCTTCTCCCTCTGGGTCCTGATGGAATTGGAGTTCAGAGCTATCAGGTCATCATCCCCTAATGTTTCTCCTTCTCTGGGTGTATGGGTCAAAATTCATTATGGGGTACGGAAGGTGGGAGTTCTGGTTTCTACAACTGCTTCTCTGCTAGACATTGGCATTGACAGGTCAATCCATACCCCCAGCCTGTTAATATGGCTCTGGAGAGGTGAGTTTCTGGGATACATTGGTGAGGTCTTCTTCCCAGGGAAGTCAGGATGAATCATAGTAGCATCTGCAAATTAGTGGCTGAAAGGCAGTAAGATATAAATCAGGACAAAGTGTTTAATAAAAAGGGACCAAAAAAGTAGGAATAGAGTAGATGATACTAAGTATATTGGAGTGGAAAGAAGTCTATCTTGGTATGTTCCAAGTGGCGCATGACTTTAGTATTTTTTGTCTGAGCATGATAGCTAGTATGAACGTGGACTAAAAATACTGTCTGGGAAGATGGTGTCAAGAGTTGAGAAAAGAACTAGGAAGCTAAGCTAGGGCATGCTGGGTTAGCATGGGGGTGCCTCTTCCCGGCTACATACTCTCTGGTTTGGAGAGAATGTGACCGGAGCCAGCCTGGGTTGCTACTCACTCAACAACATGAGGGAGATGACTCATGAACAGAGCTCATGGTGGCGAGGCAATTTGATTCTTTATTGATCAGAGAGCCAAGGCTTTTAAGAGTCAGACCCAGAAGTGGTAAGTCAGAAACAGAAATGGCTAGGAAAGGGGCGAAGAAAGACAAAAGGAAGCTGGGAAAGGTAGGAACTTCCTTAGCAACTGCTGTGAGGGTTTTAACTGGTAGGATTAATAATACCCTGCAGGCAGGGAGGGTCTTGAGGGTAGAAAGAAGATAGATCAAAAGAATGGAATGGGTGGGGATCTTTCAGGCAAAACAATGATTATGTAGATAATAAGGGAGCAGGCCATAGTATCAGGAATGCAGGGTGCTTTGTGAGGCAGGGAGTCTGATAAAAAGAGGCAAACATTGGGGGGTTTTGCCCATGCTCAACCTCTCAGTAGAGAGAGAGAGATTGACAGGATGGATGTCCCCTCAAGTCAAGCCCTGCCAAGCTCAACTACATCCTCATGATTTCCTGACAAGGGCAGAGAATAGCTCCCAAACATGAAGAAAATTTATACATGCAATTAACTGTTTACCCCATTGGTCTGGTCCAGGGCCCATATATATTCACATTTAGCACAGGAGCCTGAATAACTTCTCAGTTCCTGTCTGTTTGAGCTCACAATACATGGTCACAGATTGGGACATTCTAGGCTGCACTCATTTCAGAAACAGTCTTCCTAAATTGGTAGAGTAGGATGTCCCAGCTTCCCTTTAGAAAGTGGGACAGTCCTTATTATTTATAGTGTGGGAAAGGTCCTGAGGAGACCCACAAGAAGGCTTATGATGACATTCCTTATTGAACTTACTGCTTAAAAATTTTTTTTTTTAATTTATAAAATGGAAACACTAACAAGACCATAGGATAAGAGAGGTACAATTCCCACCACAAACGCTCTGTATCCCATATCCTCCCCTGATATCTCTCCTATTCTTTAGCCCTCTGGGAGTATAGACCCTGGGTCTCATTATGGGGTGCAGAAGGTGGAAGGTCTGGTTTCTGTAATTGCTTCCCTACAGAACATGAGCATTGATAGTTTCTCTTTCTCTAGTGGGACAGGGTTGTGAGGAAGCAGAACTCCAGGAAACATTGGTGGGATCGTCTGTCCAAGGAAGTCTGGTTGGCATCATGGTAGCATCTGGAACATGGTACAGCTGAAAAAGAATTAGCATATAAAGCCATACAAATTGTTTATTAATCATGAACCTAAAGACTGGAATATAGCAGATGAAGATTTGGGAATCTCCATTTTGGAAATAGCTAATAGGTCTATTTTAGGTATATTCCAAAGGGCCCATGACTTTATTAGTTTTTGCCTGAGCCTGACATCTGATATGCAGGTAGACCCAGGTTATTGTCTGGGGAGATGATGTTATGGCTGGAAAAATTTCTAGAAAGCTGGATCAGGGGAGAGAGTGGCTCCACATATTGAAAAAGTTTGTAAATATTGTTGACTGTAAACTTCATTGATTTGATCTGGGGCCCACATTCAGCATAGGAGCCTATGTAACCTCTATATCGCCATAGGTGCGAATTTGCATTCTGTGGTCATTAGTAGGAACATTCTGTGTTGCACCAATTTCAGGACCCATCTTCTTCAGGTGGTAGATATAGTATGTTATCCAACTCCCCTTCAGAGCATGGACCATTGTCTACCTTTGTTGGGTTAGCAATGTGAGGGAGACAGATGACCCTGGAACCATCTGATGGCAGCAAGGCAATTCAAATCTTTATTCCTTCCAACGCCCCAGAGTCAGGAGGTAGGACACCTGGTTAAGCCATGTGGTGCAAACCTCAGTGGCCAGCGTCATCCTTCTGGTCTGCATGCCCACCCTTTTCCAGGTCGGGACATGAAAGAGACAAGACAGAAACAGAAGTGGCTTGGCAATACCATACATGGTTAGGAAAGGGGCAGAGATAAGGCAAAAGGGGCCAGGAATGGTATGGACCTCCCCAGCAACTGTTGCTAGGGGTTCAACTGGTAGGACTAGCAATACCCTGTGGGGAATTAGGAAGGAGACTTTTAGTCATTTGTAAGACAAAGCAGAAGATTTATATGTAGATAATAAAAGGAATGTAGGGTGGATCAGGCTTAATGTTTTAAGGAATGCCAGCTCCCAGAGGCAGGAAGATGCAGGATGTTTTGTGAGACAGGGAAGACTTATATGGCCGGCGACCTTTTGAGGATCCTGTGTCTCCCCTTTTGCTCAACCCCTCCGTAGAGAGAGAGAGACTTACCAGGACTGACTTACCTCTCAGGTCAAGCCCTGCCAGGCTCCAACACATCCCCACAACCTCCCTACATACCTTTGTTGATCTGCATTGAGGGTAAGGTCCTATGGGGCCCACAAAGGGTCCATTATATTGTTCCTGATGGAGATGACCAGTGATAATGGAGAGAGGAATCTATTCAAGGTCTAGGCTTATGGTCTTTGTGTGGGAATCCCAGGACTCCCTGACTAGGGCCCCAGCTGATGAGGTGACCTGATAGTGACTAAAAAGTCATCATTAAAGTATGCTAGTCTCTTGCCCTTATTCAAAGTTTGTAGTCCTTACTTTGATAAGGTTAGCTTTGGAGCGACTGAGGGAAGTATAATAGGAAGTAGGTGAGGAGGGTATCTGGGTCTTATTAGAAATTAATTCGTTAGGTACTTTAAGGTGTCTTTTTAGGTCTTTCTACTTGTTTACTTGATTTATTGACTCACCACAAACTAGAGTGCACTTTACTTGAATGTATATATTTTGCCCTAATTTATGCATACATGTGTACATCTGCCCTATCTCATGGGACCTGGTCTATATCTAAGTTTTGAGGCTTTATTAGGAAGTGGGCCACCCAAAATGAATTAAGGAGTCCTATGAGAAAGGAAAAGTCTCACGGAGCAATGATGCTGAAGGGTTGACATTCCACGTCTGATGTCTCACCATACTGCTTTTTATTGTGACTTGCCACATGATTACCACTTTAATAATGATGTACTTTATTTTACAGGGCTTCCTCTAACCACTTTGCATGGTAGTCTTACTGATATTATTTAAAATACATGACTTTGGAAAGATATGTTAAAACATGATTTGTTTTTTAAATTTGATTTCAGACTTCTCAGACATCCCACCTCTGCCTTGGCCACCTTTTTAATATGATGCTGAAGAGTAAACTCAGGACCTCACACATTTAAGGTGTGTGGTCTGTCTCTGGTACAATTTTGCAGGCTATTATTATTATTATTTACTGATATTTTGAGTTTTATGCAGGAGAGATACCAAAGCACCACTCAGACATCCATATAATTCCATCTGTTTTGTGTTCATTGCTCTTGTTTGATGCTGAACATAAAATCCAGTGCCTCGTTCCTACTTGTAAGTCATATACTCTATTAGTGAGCCAATTCCCTGGTCCTTTCTGACCACCTCTTTAAAATATCACACTCCTACCTCCTCACCCACGCTCAATCTGTATCCCATTTACTCTTTAAAATGTTGTCAGTGCACTGTGATGTTATTTCTGATTTTCCCCCCTAAAACCCAAGTCAGCTCCTGAAAATAACTGATTTTACAAAACAAAGACCTGTGACTTCAGTATTCTATGTTTTCAAATCTCTGTGAGCTATGTTCCTTGTTCAAATTTCTTTTGTCTGTGCTTTACGTATTCTATTTAGAAATATTTTGATGACTACTCCCCTATAATATCATGGGTAACAGAAGTTTTTGCAAAAATAGAGTTAGAGGAGATTTGGAAGATAAACCCTTTGTGTTTCCATGTCAAACTCAATTGTGACTTCTAATCTTAGGAGTCCTGATCACTAATCATAAAGACTTATATTCAGTTACATAGTATTTGGAGGCAAGTGATTTTTAAAACCATTTGCACAGCCATTGGCAGGAAAGGTTGTGCAAGACTTGGGTTGGGTGCTGGCTGCTGGTTGCTTTCTTCCTCTGAAATAGTCCAAATTGTCCAAATTGCACTTCCTGATGAGTCATGCAGAGTCTCTGGGCAGGGTGCTTACATGTCATTAACAAGGTCACTGAAGCACTCTGCTCTTCAAGCATATTTGCAACAAGACTGGCTTTGCATAGATACAGAGGGATGAGCTGTTTAGTTTGGTTTATGTGTCCTCGAATTGCTGGTCAAAATGCAAGACTTATTTATACTTACTTGATCTGAAATTCCTGTCATAGATACACAGCTCCTAAATAAATAAAGCTCTTTTCTCAAAACACTAGGATTACAAATTAGCTAGCTGACATATTAGTAGGGGCTAGTCATTTCATCAATATTTCATCATCTCTCTTTAAGCAGGAGAGCACAGGTATCTGACATGTGAATGAAGTGTGGCAGTTACTAAAATAAGACTTTTCACACAGGCCGCTTTACATTTAAATGTGTTGAGAAGACAGTGGTTTTTATTTTACTTAGGAAAAAAAATCACAATATAATACAAAACAAAAGGGCTGGAGAGATAGCATAATGGTTATACAAAAGACTTTATTGGTTGAGGCTCAGAACTCCCACATTCAATCCCAGTCCTCTGGTTAAAAAAAAAAAATCAAAGGAAATAAAAGAACCAATAAATGATTATTAGGTTTTTAAGGGTGGTTGAAAGACTTTATTATTATATAATTTCCTAAATTCTTTGAAATTGTCATAAAACACAAAAACGTTGCTGTAGCACATATTTCTGAAGTTTTAGCAACTTGAAACCATCATTATAGTTCTCTTTATCATTTGTAATTCTAAAACTATTCACACTGATATGTGTATTAGTGGTTTCTGGCAAGTATTGGATATGTAAAAGAACACACAAAAAATACCAGGCAACTTGTAGGAGTCTAGAAAACCTCTGCCTATTTTTATCTTCTTTGTTTCTGTTGACTTAGCCTCTGGTTCTTCAGTCACTGAGAAGAATGCCTACTGACTCCAGAAATGCTAGTTTTCCTCATTGCTACCATTTCCTCAGATACTTGCCAAGTGAAGATTCAGTTTACTTCCCTCAGAAGATGCTTCAGTTTCCTGAATCTGTTATGTTTCTTCACATATGACCCATTTTCTTAAATGAAGACTGCTAGAATGAGTAAAGGAAATGCTTGAGCAGACTCTTGATGATTTATGGAATATCAAGGAGGAGAATGGATTTTCTTTGTGTTTTTGTGAATGTGGGGTACCAGCAGTGATTCATAGGTTTTAACCTTTTTGAAACTATGAGGATCACATTTAATTGGCTCATTGTAAGTACACTTTGTCACTAAAAGGAATAGCAAACACATATCATTCATAAGGTCCTGAGGAACAGGAAAAAGGAAAATCATTCTACATATGTCACTGAATGGGGTATTACTTGCAGTGAAAGATAAGATTCGGGTTCTGGAAAATTACTAATACTAACTCTTCTCAATGAACTTATTGAAGCTATATACTCTTTAGAATTTTGGCCAAGAGGAGAGTAGGCTCTTTTCATCTCAAGCTATTGTCCTCTATTAAATGCTTTTACACAGCTAGGAACAAATAAATGGCCTCTTGGTAAGTTTATAGCTCACTTGCAGAGGCAGAAGGATGAAGGTACACTGGAGAGAAATTAATAACCCGGAGTATTAAACAGGCAGTGAACTCTCAGAGGATATGGGGATGGTCTTAGTTAATTCAGCATGTGAATGCATTTGCTCACTAAAGAAGAATTAAAATTAAAACGTGTATAAAGCTCTTTAGAACACACGGGGAATTATTGAATGGTTCTGTTTGGATTTGATTTGTGGCATACAGCAATGGGAACATATTACTTGAAGCTAAAAGCTTAAAAGGTTTAACAAGTTAAATATAAAAAAGAAAACAAATCCAATATTTGTTGAAGTGTTTGGGAAGAACAAGAAAGCATTCACAGCACAAAAATAGTATGTGAAAATGAGAGACTGGTGAGCCAGGGAAAATACATTTAACCACACATTCTAAATACAACCCTGGAAAAAAATGGCCAAAGAAAATAGGGTGCTTCTATCATGGGCAGATAAGTTATTGAACTCAATCATATGCCAACAAATGAACTGTAAACTATCAACCCCTGAATAAAATGACTTAAAGAATTATCTTTGGAAATGAAGAAAAGAGATAGAGTGCTTAAAAAGTTAGGTAGGAATTTTATAGCTATGATCGATTATTTAATGGCTCTATGCTATTTGTGCTTGGTTTCTCAATCCCCAGACATTAAGTTGATATTTATATCCCTTTGCTAAAGCTTCTAAACTGATTTGTCTACCAAACCTTCTTGTAGTGGTGGGAGAGAAGGTAGGTCAAGAAGGTTTGGTAGACAAATGTGCCAATATAGGAACACTCCTTCCTTGTAGGGCCTTGAAAACTTTACCACCAGTGAACTGAAAAGGTTAAAGCCTTTTTTGTAGCCAGCCAAAGTCCAAATGCACACCTTCATCAATACTAATGATAAGAAATTAATACTGCAAAAATAGTATCATGTAACATTATGTAAAGCTAGAAGGCAGAACTAAGAATTCCTTTGTAGATTACTCATGACCTAACTAAGATCTTTTCCTTTTTTCAATATGGACTCAAACACCACTTATCCATGTGTAGTGTTTTCTCAGTTCTGTGTTATTTCATTCTAACCTGAGTCAAAAGCTATTGAGTGTACTCTGGATCTGTCAAGGAATTATGAACTTCCTGAATATTGGAACTATACTCTCAAGACTATTTCCCTCAGACTAGTTTTCTACACTGTATTTTGTGGCTTTCTAGTAATATTTACATGCTCAACTGAAGAAAATCTGAAGAAGAAATTATGGTGGCCTGAGACAGAGACAAACATGGATTTACGAAATATACTCCTAGAAATGATGTCAAAGGTTGGGGTGAAAAATAAGCTTAGTGTTCAAGTAGGAAAGATTAGAGATCTGGAAAATAGTGCCTTTGAGGAAAAGGTGAGAGGAATTTGAGATGGTGTAGCAAGGAAATAAGAGGGTTTGGAAGAGATGATAAGAGGAGTTGATTAAGTGTGTCAAATAATTAAGCAAAGGAAGATTCCAAGCTCTTTCCTGGCTCAAATGAGGATGAAAGCCAGGGCAATATAATTCAGGAAACCAAGAGTAATACAATGCAGTTTGCCTTATTTTCTTGACACATTTTTGTGTAATTTTTATCATCTAAATTATAATGAAATTATCACCCTCATTTTAGTGGCTGAATATTTTATTTATTAAATCAACATTTACCTCATATTACATTACAAATTTAAAAGTCTTATTTTATTTTAGTTAATTAAGTTAATATATATATATATATTTTTTTTTTTTTCTGGGAAATGAACCCAGAGCCTCAAATTTGTGTGACACCATCACTGAGAAATCTCTTTGGGCCCTTTCATTTGCTTGTTTGTTTGTTTTTTTGTTTATTTATTTACTTATTTATTGTTATTTATTTTAGAGATAGAGAGAGATAGGTTATTGAATGGATTTGGGAGGGGTGGCGTGAGTGAAGGAAAGATAGGGTGAGAGAGAGAAGAGAAAGAAGGAGACATCATAAAGGGAGAGAAAGAGAGGCAAGATGATGATGGTATACCATACTCAGAATTTCCTCTGGTGTCCATACTGTTTCTCTCATGTCCTCTAAGGGCCAATAAAGACATATACTCTACTGAGTGATGTATCTTCCTGTTCTTATTTATTTGTTTATTTGTATTATTGAAGTAGCATTTCTTAACTTAGGTGTGCACCACTAAGCTAACACTGAAAGTCCGATTATGTCCTTCACTTCACATACTTTACTTACTTCTTCCATGTTCTCTTTTCTTCTGGTAACCGCTAATTGGCCTTACATTCTCTCTCTCTCTCTCTCTCTCTCCACATATATATTCAATATGTATGTATAGTTATATATACATACACACACATATATACATGCACACACTCACTTTATATGTTTGTTTTCTAAATATACCACATGGTGAGTGAAATCATAATGTTTCTTCTCCCGGTTTGTTTTCCTAAACACAATATCCTCTAGGTCCATTCATGTTATTGCAAGTGGTAGACTTTCATCTTTTTACAACTGAATAGTATTCCATTGTGCACCTATATTAAATATCTCTTAACATCAGGGTACTTTATTTGTCCTTAGTGATTCTGTGTAACTCTAGAAGCACAAAGGAAAATGAAAGTTTATGAAGCCAGTAGGATTTTATTTTAATTTTTTGCTTGTTTCTAATATTTTCCTTATATTTATTTATTGGATAGAGAAAGCCAGAAATTGAGAGGAAGGGGGATGTCAAGAAGGTGAAAGACAGACACCTGCAGCACTGCTTCTCCATTTGTGAAACTTTCTTTCTGCAGGTGGGGACCAGAGACTTAAACCCAGGTCCTTGCATTTTGTAACATAAAATGCAAGGAAGTATTGTATCACTACTAAGAATATGATAAAGGAACACTAAAAACTTTCTCTACTAAAAAAAGAAGTGAAAAAAAGATGTGGTCCGGTGGCTCAGTGGATAAAGCACTGGATCCTCAAGCATGAGCTCCCAAGTTCTATCCCTGGCTACATGTACCAGAGTGAAGTCTAGTTCTTTCTCTTCTCTTATTTTTCTCATTAATAAGAAAATAAAATCTTTATAAAAAAAGATGACTTGTCTTTTAGAGATTCTGGAAGTAGAGAAACAGATACAGAAAATCTTCATTAGCAGTCCAAGCATCAAACTATGTATCATTTGAAAAATCACTTAGAACTTTTTGTATTTTTCACTTAAATACTAGTTCATTCAGCCTGAAAGAACGTTTTGCTATTAAAATGATGGCACTGTGAGGGTAGAAAACAGGGACTTTTGACTTATTTGTGTGATTGTGCATCCGTAAACTGATATTCACTTATCAAAACACAAAGTTTCATAGCTGCAAAAAAGATATACTTGCCTTAATGTCCCTTAGTACAGGGAAAATCTTTTGCATAAATACATTTTCCTACCCTGGGGCATATCTGCAACTAACTCATCACTAAGGAATTGTAGTGGAGAGATGAAAAGAGAGAAAGGATTATTTCTTTTACTTCCGCAGTAGGTTGACCTCACTCTTCCTTGAATAAGTGAGTCTGTGGTGTTGCCAGCATTCATGGCTTTCCACAACCTGAGTTAGACAGAAAACCACAGCTATTTGCAGTAGAACCAGACCCCAGCTGAGTAGCATTCTGTCCTGTTGCTTTTTTCCCAGAACCGAAAAAATACAAAATGACCTGAACCTAGACATTAAGAAGAAACACACTTCTTCATTTTTCCTTTCCTTCCCACAGAGTACTAAGGATAGCAGAACAATGTAGTATTCCTCCCCTTAGTTAAGACTTGCATAAGCATACCATTTACTTTGGGAGGGGGGGTTCCTGATTGTTTTTTGGATGGCAATTAAGTCTAACATTCTAGTAATTATTCCCTTAGAAGAAGTGGCTATTTTTTCCAATGCAAAGCTCAACAACAATAATCAACAACAAGAAAAACTCAAAATTAAAAACACAAAATAGTAAGAGAAGAAAAAAATAATCTCCAAACACTCTAGACTGATTCAATTAAAATCAAGAAAAATTAGCTGAGCATCCTTCTTGATTCGATTTGAGTTTTCAGAATGATGAAGGGTGCTCATAAATGTTTTAAGATTCACTTTACTGAATATTTTATCAACTTTGAATGCATCACAAATTTCACTTTTATTTTAGCCCTTTAAAAATAGCAAAAACGAAGCCGACTTGCCACAACTTAAAATGGATATTAGTTCTCTCCTCACATATTCTGTCTGGTCTTGTGAGAGTGGCCCATTGTGCCCCAGGACAACAGTTTCTTTGCCATGCTGAATCTTAGACACTAAAGACCGCCTCTCATCAATGGGGTTACTACAGGGGAAAGAAAAGCAAATTTCAGTGCATCATAGAAGGGACAATCTAATCCTCTTTGCTGGTACATCTGCTCTGGCAGTTTTGCTCTGCAAATCAAAAGCTATTCTCATTAATTAAAGTCCTCTTTCCTTTCATTTTCATTCAACTTGTGAAATGTGACCAGTATTCACCAAAGAGAAAGAAAGAAAGAAAGAAAGAAAGAAAGAAAGAAAAAAGCAAAGAAAAAAAAAGTTTCAAGCCACTTCAGTCACAAATATCCACCCAAAGGGTGTGTACTTTGGACTTTGATTTGCAGTCTGTTTTCCTCTTACTATTTTCTTTCTTTTCATTTCCCTTCTCTCCTCTCCTCTCCTCTCCTCTCCTCTCCTCTCCTCTCCTCTCCTCTCCTCTCCTCTCCTCTCCTCTCCTCTCCTCTTCTTTCTTTCCTTTTCTTTTCTTTTCTTTCTTGCTCTTTTTTTTTTTTTAAGACAGAGCTTTTCTCCTTTGGCAGAGTGCAATATATTCAGAGAGCTTTACAAAACAAAGCTTTCAGTTCTGAGTCAGCAACAAACTCATCTTTGTTCATGTGTTTCTATTAAGGAAAAAAGGCCAATTTTATGCAGGTTTCTATGGCTGGTTTCACAAAGGCATCTCTCTGTGTGCAGTCTCTCTCTGGCAGCAACCTCTGACTCTGAGATCATCATTTTCAGTAATGACCAGCTGCAGTGATCGGAGAAAGAAAATCATAAACTGGTTTATATAGTGATTTTTCTGAAGGAGCCTGAAATATAGATTCATTCACTGGTAGGCAGAGTATAAAGGCAGCTCACTGGTTGTATTCAATGTATAACCCAAAGTCTCCCCACATAGTCTTTCATCTCCACACACTAGAGTTGGATAGTCAAGTTATTTGTCTAGAGAAGGGAGTTAAGTTAATTTGCATTTCTCTGAGTTTCTCAGGAAATTCCTAGCAATTTTTGTCCTTCATTTGACTGTTACACAGGCTTTAGTGCTAAATATATACCCTGGGTATGGCAGATGGAGGCAAATAGTTAATTTTATCCACAGAATTTTTTCAAGAATGGGAGCTATTCTCGGCCCTAATCCAACTTTCTAGCCTTTTTCTCTACTCTGACACCATTTTCTCAGACAATATTTCTATCCAGCTTCATGCCAGCTATCAAATACAAGCAAAACTACCATAGTTGTGGGCCCCTAGAAACATGCCATAGATGGATTTCCTAGCTTTCTTTCACCCTAAGATCCCTAGTCTCATCTGCTCTGTTCCTCCTAGTTTTTGTTTCCTGTTTATTAACCATTTTGTCTCAATTTATGCCCTGCCACCTTCCAGACACCAAGTTGCAGAGACTACCATGATTCCATCCTGACTTCTCTGTGCAGACAACCTCACCAGTGTGTCCTGGAACCTCACCTCTCCAGAGCTCTAGCCCACAAGGGAAAGATAGAAGCAGACTGAGAGTATGGATCGACCTGCCAATGTTCATGTCCAGTGGAGAAGCAATTACAGAAGTCCTACCTTCTGCACCCCCAAAACAATCTTAGTGGGGGAGAAGTGATACCAGAAGAAGATAATAGGGCTCCAAATTCCAGCTCTATCAGCACCCGAAGAGAGAGGAGGAAAAAGAGAGGAGCATTTGGATGTAGTAATGGTACCATGAGTGGTTTGGAAGGGAATAGAGGACTAGACTAGGAAGAAAAAGGGGCAATTATGTACAGATGTAGACAGATAATTGTAGAGATGATGGGAGTGGGATTCAGAACTCTGGTGGTGGGAATGGTGTGGAAGCATACCCCTGTTGACATCTAATTTTGTAAATCAACATTAAATCACTAATAAAATAAAAGGCAAATTTATATAACCTGAGTATAATAATTTTTTAATCCAGGAAATTACTTGATATCGTTCAATTCAGAACAGTATATGTATTTGTATATGTCTCTATTTTTGAAAGGGAATTAAAAAGTCTGCCACTCACAAATGCCTCTTTTGCAAAAAAGGTGATTTCATAGGAGGATCATTGGAGGCAGAATAAATATTAGCTGTGAGAGAAAAACTTTTCTCAGGAAAAATATGATCTGTAGACAGGGGTTTTTTTTTTAACTGTTTGCTTTTGAGAAAGAAAGAAAGGGAGAGAGAACCAGACCATCACTCTGACTTATGCATTGCTGGAAATTGGACACACAGTTTCATGCATAAAATTTCAACAATTTGCTCCATTTCTCAGCTTACAAGTCTTTTATGATACCATTCTTGTCTTTATTTATTTGGATATATTTATTAACTAACTTCTCCGGTCTTATTCTCAATGCCCTCAAAGAACTAGAGAATATTCAAATAAGTGTTTAAAGATCACTGGCCAGTTACTCAGATACACTAGACTTGTCCCATGTGTGTAATAGATACCCAGGTCACTGATAAATTTGCCTTTCCTTCTTCTCTTATTAATCTACCTCATGACTGGTTTATTGTTTGCCCAACCTTAAAAAGCCCATTATAGGGAGTCGGGTGGTAGTGCAGTGGGTTAAGCTCATGTGACATGAAGTCCTCAGCTCCCCACCTGCAGGGGGGTCGCTTCACAGGCGGTAAAGCAGGTCTGCAAGTGTCTCTCTTTCTCTTCCCGCTCTGTCTTCCTTCCCCTCCTCTCTCCATTTCTTTCTGTCCTAGCTAACAACAATGACATCAATAACAACACAATAATAACTACAACAATAAAAACAAAGACAATAAAAAGGAAAATAAATATAAATTTTTTTTAAGGAAACCCATTATAGGGTTATAGGATAGTCTCTTTCAACTTCCACTATATATGTATGCTTCTAATTCCTGAATGTGTTTTTTTAAATTTTTTAAATTTATTTTCCCTTTTGTTCCCCTTGTTTTATTGTTGTTGTAGTTATTATTGTTGTTGATATTGATGTCACCATTACTAGATAGGACAGAGAGAAATGAAGAGAGGAGGGGAAGACAGAAAGGGGGAGAGAAAGACACCTGCAGGACTTCTTCACCGCTTGTGAAGTGATCCCTCTGTAGGTGGGGACCCGGGGTTTGAACCGGGATCCTTCCTTTGGCCCTTGTGCATCACGCCACGTGTGCTTAACCAGCTATGCTACCGCCGGACTCTCTGAATGTGTTGTTTTAAAGATGCTTGTCTTTTTCTTTTGCTTTAGTTAAATGAAGCACAATTTATATATTAATTGTGCAGGTTTCTCATCTATTTGTGTATATTTGTCTTTTTTGAAGCTAGTCAGTTTGTTTACTTTCATGAACTATGTGTTTACTATTGACTGAGCACTAAAGATAAATGATAAAAAAGAAAAAAAATACTTTTATGTGAAGCTAAGAGACCCCACTTGAAACTTCAGAGGCAGTTTCTTCTGTAATAGTTGATAAAAATGAAATTGCCTATTTCTTTTTTTTTTTTGAAATTAGGTATTTCTTTATGTCCAGTCTTTGCCTCAGTTGAAGCTTTATGACATAACTTATCAGGATGCAAACATGTTCTTTACCCCTCTAGGTTCTTCAGAGGATGAAAAATCTATGCAACAAGTATCAGAAAGATTCATAATAGAAAACCTAGAAATTGATAAAATGTGCACTTCCTGTGCTAATGGTAGAGACCCAGGGGAACTAAGTAAAATGTACACTTCCTGTGCTAATGGTAGAGACCCAGGAGAACTGAGTAACTCATTTGTATGGCAGGGACCCTATGTACCTAGCTTCATTATTCACAATAGCCAGTAAGCAGAAGCAACTTAAATGTCAATTGACAGACCACTGGATAGGTAAAATATTTTTGTTAGTTTCATAATGAAATGATAAAACTGGAGGTGATTATGCTTAGTGAAATATGCAAGGAAGTAAAAGACAACTAGCAGATGTTTTTGCTCATATGTGAAATATAGAGAACTTAAATATATGAAATTGTGAAGCAGATGAAGAAACAAGAGCAACACCATCAAATTGTCTCTAAGACATTGTGAGAACTACAGGATTTATCACTGGGTGGAGGAAGGAGGCACAGTATTTTGGTAGTGGGTATAGTGTGGAACTGCATCCTTCTAATCTTATAACCTTTAAACCATTATTAAATTACTAACCAAAATGAAAATAGAGTAAAAAATGCTTAGCTAAGACACTATACTTTGAATAGAAGAAAAGGAAGGTCAGGAAGGTGGTAATATAAATTTCAGTGACAAAGGAATGCAGATTTACTTTTTGGCTTTCTTTAGGAAAAGAGATAATGATGTGATAATTATATCTACCTTAAATATTAATGGAGACTCCTTACAGAGCATCTACATGTAAATACCGTTCACAAAAGAAAACCTCCACTTATTTTATATGTCTTCATATAAAATTAATCTTTTGACAAACATATTTTTGGGATGGCAGATTTTTGTTCTCCTATGCTATATTTCCTTAGGACGTTAAATTTTATATCAAATATATAAATAATATTACTTGCTTACATCCATATTTTGATTATTAGAAATACCAAAAATATAATTCTAAATTTTATAAGCAAGTGGAATCATAAATATGATTGCAAAATTTAAATATACTATTATAACGCTTCCTTATTTTTTCTGTACACACACACCTATATAATATACATAAATAAGGGAGTCGGGCAGTAGCACAGTGGGTTAAGCTCACATGGCACAAAGCGCAAGGACCTGCGTAAGGACCCACATAAGGACTCCCATAAGGATCCTGGTTCGAGCCCCCTACTCCCCACCTGCAGGGGATAGCTTCACAGGCAGTGAAGCAGGTCTGTAAGTTTCTTTATTGCCCCCTCTCTGTCTTCCCCTCCTCTCTCCATTTCTTTCTGTCCTATCCAACAACGATGACAACAACAGCAATAATAACTACAACAATAAAAAACAACAAGGGCAACAAAAGTGAAAATAAATAAATACATAAATATAATATATATACATAAATAAGTATCATGACATTTTATATGATGTATTATATCAGGTAGCAATTGTTTCTCTAATTTTTATGGCTTCATGCCACCCACATAATGTTTATTTAATGATAAGTATTTACAGCAGAAACCCATGCAAATAGCTTTTTCTCTCTCGTTCACTGCTTTCTGAACATCTCTGCAGCAGTTATACTGTTAATTATTTGAAGGATATTAGATGTACCAAAAATAATCATCACTATAAAAATGTAAAATACATCATATTATTGTCATGATTTAAAAATACTTTGAAATAAATAAAAATGTACTTTATAATTTCAGAAACACTTAAAAACTTAAAATTTTGCCAATTCATTCTTTAAACTTAACGAAAATCAATATCCTGAGCCAAATAAAGTAGAACTCATTCATTTACTTCTGAAAAAAAAGAGTCAGATTGACTAGGGCTGTTAGGAACTTTACTAGGACCTGTGCTTATAGTAGTAAATGAAACAAAATTTCCTGCCTTTAGAACTTAATTTTAATGAAGAGAAGATAAACAGTAAACAAGAAGCTATATAATGCAATGTCAGGTAGTAGTAGTCAGAAAAACTGCTATGATGAGAATTATAGTACAGTGAAGGCATAAAGACAAAGTAGAGAAGTTTTCTGATGTAATGAAGATGAAAAAGAATGACCTCCCTGAGTAATCCATGTTTGAGCAGAGACATAAAGAATATGTAGGACCAATGGTTTCAGTTATTTGCAGGGATGGAAGGACTCACAAGTTTAAAAGTTTGAAGACAGTAATATGTGACTTGTGGCTTGAGTAACAGGCAGCCCATAGAAAGCACTGGTAGAAGCAAGACAGTATAGAAGAGGCACTAACTTGAACCTACCGTTAATGATCAAAGAAGTGGAGATCTCTATTTTACCTAGCAAAAGATTTGTTGTAAACCAAGCTGACAATTCTTAAATAATTTTCTTTTGCAGATAAGCTTTTTATTTATTTTTCTCATATTAATTAAATAGTGATTTATATGACTACAAATTAATAGGAGTGTACATAAACACCATTTGCACCACCAAAACACGGTCCCATCCCCATCCACCCCCCCCCATGAAGCCAAAGTTCTGCCCTCTCCCTCAACCCAGAGATTTTTACTTTGGCGCCCTATTCCAAATTCAGTCAAAACCTGATTTGAGATTACCTTTTTGTTCTTCTTTCTCAACTTCATCTGCAGATGAACTTTTATAACAATATTAAGAATCCATGAGTTATCATAGTAGTTAGCCTAAAATCAGCATCTTTCTTAGTAACTTAAGTGAACTACAAAGACAGGACTCAGAGGTGAAGAGGAAGACACATCCGAACTTCTCCTGAGGCCCAGGGACACAATGACCTGAACATGATACTTATGCCATCAAATACTTACATAGAACAGCTAGTCCACAATACCTTATACAAAGATTCCTTATATCTGACCCCCAGCTTTCAAAGAAATGGGTTAATAGGATAAATAGAAATATAACAATAAAACAAAGTGACCTACTTGGTTGTCTCAGTGTAATTAATACTAATTAACTAATGAATGAAGCAGGTCTGCAGGAGTCTATCTTTCTCTCCCCCTTGCTGTCTTCCCCTCCTCTCTCCATTTCTCTCGTCCTATCCAACAACGATGCCATCAATAACAACAACAGTAATAACTACAACAAAATCAATAACAATCTTAATGTTTTAAAATAAGTGATTTAAATTCATTTTCCTGTTTCATTTTGATTTTAATTTATTGCTAATTTGATAATAGTATACACAATTATTATAAGAGTTCAGCAGTATAGTTTTATGCCACAAAATTCCTGTGCCCTCTCTTAAGCTCCCCCCACACAGCCCTTGATAGCCATCATAGTTCTCATAAAATCTAAGCAATGATTCGGTTAACTTTGTGTGTGAATTTGTATAATTTTATTGTATGTATTTCACATATAAGCAAAACATGTGTAGTTATACTTTACCTCTCTAATTCACTAAGTATAATCATCCATTTTTTCCTAAAATATATAATAAAATGTTTAATTGCAGAGTAGTATTCCATTGAAATGTGTATCCCACAACTTCTTTATCAAGTCATCTTTTGATGGATGTTTAAGCTGCTTTCATACTTTGTCTATTTGTGAGTAGTATACTAGCTATGAGCAGAGTGTCTATATTTTTTCAAATTAGTATTATCATGACCTTTGTATTGAGATACTTGTATATCTAGGAATGATATTGCTGCATCATAAAGTATTTTCCTTTTTATTTGCTGAAAAACTCCACACTGTTTTCATAAGGACAGCACCAGCTTGTATTCCCACCAACTGTGTATCAGACTTCAGTATTCTCATCACCATCTCCTGTTTTGTTGAGGTAAGCCATTCTCATAGTTGTGAAATAAAATTGTAATGTGATTTAATTTGCATTTCAGTAACAGTTTTGGTATTATCTTTATTTATTTATTGTATAGATGTAGCAAGATATTGAGAGGAAAGGGGAAAGATAGAGTGGGAGAGAGACAGACACCTGAAGTCCTGCTTCACCACGCACAAAGCTTTCCCCCTGAAGGTGGGGACTGGGGGCTTGAACCCGAGTCCTTGCACATTGTGACATGTGCACTCAAGTAGATGCGCCACCACCTATTCCTGATTTGAATTTCTTTAATAATAAATAATTTAGAGATTTATTATTATGTCTTTTGGCCACGGATATGTCTTTTCTAGAGAACTGGCTATTATTATCTTTAAATTTCTTTTTTTTGTTTGTTTGTTTTTGTTTACCAGAGCAGTTCTCAGCTCTGGCTTATGGTGGTATATGGGACTGAACCTGCAACTTTGGAGCCTCAGGCATGAGAGTCTCTTTGCATAACCATTATGCTATCTACCCACATCCAGATTTCATTTATGAAATGAATATGCAAAAGGTTTCATCCTTGAGGCTCTGAGGCCCCAGGTTCAATTTCCAGTTCAACCATAAACGAACTAAACCTGAAAAGTACTCTGGCATCTTCATTTCTCTTCTCCATATGTATATTTCTTTCATTAAAAATAATGTCTCATCCCAGATCTGAGGAGACTAGTTGTCGGTTTTTTCTTAATCACAGTGCTCAAATTAACTTCTCCATCCATTTTTTTCTGAGGTGAATTTATATAAGTAAAATGCATCTGGGTGTTTGAAAAAGCCAACATTTAGCTTCAGAGGCAAACAGGAATGAGTACAAGACCTATCAGATTTAGGCTGCCTGTATTCTGGCCTCCTGGTTTATGCAGGCTCCATCCCGAATTCTCTCCTAGAAGAAAGCCTGCCATAGATCTTTAATTACTAATTACTATAAAGAAACAGGGGAGTAGGAAGGAGGTGGAAATTCTTTTATTTATTTATTTTTTAAATTTCTTTATTGGGGGATTTAATTCTTTACATTCAACAGTAAATACAATAGTTCATACATGCATAATATTTCCCAGTTTTTCACATAGCAATACACTCCCCATTAGGTCCTCTGTCATCCTTTTTGGACCTGTACTCTCCTCCCCACCCACCCTAGAGTCTTTT
The DNA here is from genome assembly GCF_950295315.1 of Erinaceus europaeus. Lineage (NCBI taxonomy): Eukaryota > Metazoa > Chordata > Mammalia > Eulipotyphla > Erinaceidae > Erinaceus > Erinaceus europaeus. The sequence continues at coordinate 91,748,217 of NC_080169.1, read as the reverse complement.
ACTTTGGTGCAGTATACCAACTCCACTTCAGGTTCTACTTTTGTTTTCTCTTCTGATCTTGTTTTTCAACTTTTGCCTGTGAGTGAGATCATCCCATATTCATCCTTCTGTTTCTGACTTATTTCACTTAACATGATTTGTTCAAGCTCCATCCTGAGGTCACCATTTTTAAAGCTGAGTAGTATTCCATTGTGTTTATATCCCACAACTTGCTCAGCCACTCATCTGTTGTTGGACACCTGGGTTGCTTAAAGGTTTTGGTCATTACAAATTGTGCTGCTAAGAACATAGGCATATACACATCTTTTTGGATGGGTGTGTTGGATTCCTTAGAATATATTCCCAGGAGAGGAATTTCAGGATCATAGGGTAGGTCCATTTCTAGCCTTCTGAGAGTTCTCCAAACTGCTCTCCACTGGGATTAGACCAATTTACATTACTACTAGCAGTGCAGGAGGGTTCCTTTGTCACCAAAACCTCCCCAGAATTTGCTGCTGCTACCTTTTCTGGTATATGACATTCTCACAAGAGTGTAGTGGTATCTCATTGTTGTCTTTATTTGCATTTCTCTGACAATCAAAGACTTGGAGCATTTTTTCATGCGTATCTTGGCTTTTTGGATCTCTTCTGTGATGAATATTCTGTCCATGTCCTCTCCCCATTTTTGGATGGGGTTACTTGTTTTCTTGTTGTTGAGTCTGGCAAGCTCTTTATATATTTTGGTTATTAAACTCTTGTCTGATGTATGGCATGTAAAGATCTTCTCCCATTCTGTGAGGGGTCTCTTGGTTTGCATAGTAGTTTCTTTTGCTGTGCAGCTTTTTAATTTGATGTAGTCCCATAGGTTTATGCTTGCCTTAGTCTTCTTAGTAGTTGGATTAGTTTCATTGAAGATGTCTTTAAAATTTATGTGGAAAAGAGTTCTGCCAATATTTTCCTCTAAGTAATTATTTGATAGTTTCTGGTCTAACATCCAAGTCCTTGATCCACCTGGAATTTACTTTTGTGTTTGATGAAATATAGTGGTTCAGTTTCAACTGCTGCAGGTTTCAACCTATATTTTCCAATACCATTTGTTGGACAGACTCTGCTTTCCCCATTTAATAGTCTGGGCAGCTTTGTCAAAAATTAGATATCGATAGGTGTTGGGGCTTACTTCCTGGCTCTCAATTCTTTTTTTTTTAATTTCCCCCCTTTTTAAAAATATTTATTTATTTATTCCCTTTTGCTGCACTTTTGTTTATTGTCATTATTATTATTGTTGTTATTGCTGTCATTGTTGTTGCATAGGACAGAGAGAAATGGAGAGAGGAAGGGAAGACAGAGGGGGGAGAGAAAGATAGACACCTGCAGACTTGCTTCACCTCTTGTAAAGTGACTCCCCTGCAAGTGGGGAGCTGGGGCCTTAAACTGAGTTCTTTAGGCCTGTCCTTGCACTTTGTGCCACCTGTGCTCAACCATTGCACTACCACCCAAGTCCCTAAGGCTCTCAATTCTATTCCACTGGTCAGTGTGTCTATTCATGTTCCAGTACCAAGCAGTTTTGAGGACAATGGCCCTATAATACAATTTCAGATCTGAGAGTGTTGATGCCTCCAGTTCTGTTACTTCTTCTCAAGATTGTTTTGGCAATTTTAGGTCTTTTCTGGTTCCAGATAAATAGTTCTAGGATTTGTTCTATTCTCCTAAAAAATGTGGTTGGGATCTTGATGTGATTAACATTAAATCTGTATATGGCTCTGAGTAGTATATTCATTTTTATGATGTTAATTCTTCTGACCATGGACTATCATTCCACTTCTTTGTGTCTTTTTCAATTTCCTTGAAAAGTAGCTCATAATTTTCAGTATACAAGTCTTTCACTTCTTTGGTTAGGTTTATTCCTAGATATTTTATTTTTTTTGTTGCTATAGTAAAAGGAATTGATTTATGGATTTCATCTTCTTCTAACTTAGTGTTTGCATATAGGAATGGGTGGATCCAGACTGTGTTGGTTTGCAAAGCATTATGGGCAGGCTGAATAAAATTAAAAGGACAAACAGCCAGAACTCTCGCTCTCTCTGGCTGCGACTTCTCGGTGGAGGTGCTTCAGGTATCCATCTGCCATGTCTACTTCCCCTGGGAAATGAACTCTTGTGACCTTGTTAGCTGGTAAACTTTTAGACCCTTCTATAGCCAGGAGCAATCTTTACCAGAGCTTATAATTGTTTATCTTATGGGACTAAACTTTGGTAACCATATTCAGACTCTATAGACCTAGCGTACACTTAACTCTTGATGATAAGTGCTTATTTTCCTTTTACCTGTTTCACCCTAATAAACTTTGTATTGTTTAAACCAGTTCCCAGCTCCCCTCTGCGAATCCTTCTATGTGTGCTGCAAGCAGCCCCAACCACCATAACCTCTTTTTAAGTTAATTTATAACAGTGATGTTAGCTTCATAGAAGCTGGAAGGGAATATTCTTGTGTCTTCAATCTTCTGGAAGACTTTTAAAGGTAGAGGTATTAGTTCTTCTTTGAAGGTTTTGTAGAATTCATTTGTAAAACCATCTGGTCCAGGAACTTTATTCTTGCGAAGGTTTTTGATAACTGTTTCAATTTTGTTGGCTGTGATGGTCCTGTTCATATTAGCTAGTTCCTCTTTACTTAGTTTTGGAAGTTTGTAGGTATCTAGGAAATCATTTCTTCAAGGTTCTCCAGCTTGTTGGCATATAGTTGTTCATAGAAACCTCACATGATATGTTGAATTTCTGTGGTGGCTGTTGTGATAGCTCCTCGTTCATTTACTCTCCGACTTATATGGTTCTCCTTTTTTTGTTTTGTGAGTCTGGCTAAAGGTTTGTCGATTTTATTCACTCTTTTGAAGAACCAACATTTACTTTCATTGATCTTTTGTATGTTTTTATTTTATTTTTATTTTCAGTGTTATTTATTTCTGCCCTAACTTTAGTTATTTTTGTCCTTCTGGTTGCTTTAAGGTCCCTTTGTTCTCTCCTTATAGGTCTTTAAGGTGTGCAGTCAAGTTCTTTATTTTTCTTGTTTCCTAAAGTGTGCTGCCTCAGCTGTGTCCCAACAAGACAAACACACACTCAAAAGCGAAAGGATGGAAAATGACCATACAAGCCAATGGCCCACAACAAAGGGCAGGGACATCTATTCTCATATCTGGCATGATAGACTTTAAAATAAATAAAATTAAAAAGATAGGGATGAACACTACATAATGCTCAGAGGATCAGTCAATCAAGAGTACTTAACAATTATTAACATCTATGCACCCAATCAGAAGCCATCTAAACACAGCAAACATCTACTAAAAGAGATAAAGCAATATATTAATAGCAACACAGTAATAATAGGGAATTTCAACACCCCACTCTCCCAACTTGACAGCTCATTCAGGCAGAAAATCAATAAACACATGAGGGAGCTCAATGAGGAGATAGATAAAATAGAACTATTGGACACTTTCAGAATCATTCACCATAAGAAACTAGAATACACATTTTACTTTAGTCCACATGGGTTAGTCTCATATGTTATGCCACAAAGACAGCATCAGCAAATTCAAGAGCATTGAAATCATCCCAAGCATCTTATCAGACCACAGTGGAAATAAATTAAAACTTAACAATAAACAAAAAATTAGTAATAGTCCCCAAATGTGGAAGCTCAACAGTACACTACTTAACAACTACTGGGTCAAAGAGGAAATAAAGGAAGAAATCAAAATGTTTCGAGAGTTCAATGAAAATGAAGAAACAAGGCATTAAAATATTTAACCCACTGAGCTACCACCCAATCCCCACTTTCCTATTCTTTAACCCTCTAGGAGTATGGAGCAGAGTCATAATGGGATGCAGAAGGTGAAAGGTCTGGCTTCTGTAATTGCTTCCCTGCTGAACTTGGGCATTGGCAGGTCTATCCAAGGAAGCAATTACAGAAGCCAGATCTTTTACCTTCTGCACCCCATAATGACTCTGGTCCATACTCCTAGAGGGTTAAAGAGTAGGAAAGCGGGGGTTGAGCGGTAGCTCAGTGGGTTAAGTGCACCTGGCATGAATCTTGAAGACCTGAGTTAGGGTCCCAGTTTGAGCCCCCAGCTCCCCACCTTTGGGGGGGGGGCGGGTTGCTTCACAGGCAGTGAAGCAGGTGTGCAGGTGTCTATCTTTCTCTTCCCCTCTCTGTCTTCCCCATCTTTATCCATCTCATCTAACAACGATGACATTAATAACAACAACAGTAGTAATAACTAAAACAACAATTGCAACAAAAGGTGGAAAACTAAATTAAAAAAAAGAATAGGAAAGCTATTGAGGAAGGGGATGGGATACAGATTCTTGTGGTGGGAATCGGTGGAGTTGTACCCCTCGTATCATATGGTTTTTATCGGTGTTTCCTTTTTATAAATAAAAATTAAAGAAGAAATTAAAAAAGAAAACTACTTTGTTTTATTCGATACAGTAGACAGAAACTGAGGGAGAAGGGAAGATAGGAAGACAGAGGAAGAGAGACCCTTTCAGCACTGCTTCATCACTTCTGAAACTTTCCCCCTGCTGGTAGGGACTGGGGACTTGAACCCATGTCCTTTTGCATGGTAATAAGTACACTTAACCAAGTGTGCCACCATCTAACACCCAAGCCTAAGAAACTTTAAGCTAGTCAAGTTTCAGTTAGAGAATGTCAAGTTCTGCTTTGGTCAGACTGATCACTACCCTACCTTCTTCTTCTACTTCTTCTTTATCCTCCTCCTCCATATATATTTTTTCTTCATAGATTTATTGATTTAATGAGAATAAATTGGAACTTGGGACCTCAAGCTTGTACATCTTATTTTTAATTAGTGAACCACCTTCTTGACTGTAGACTTTAGGGACTTCTACTTCCTACATGTGTTTATAGCTTAATTAAAATTCAGATACTTGCCGTCCAAAATAGCATAGTTCATCAAAGATAATTTAACCAAAATTCAGATACTTGCCTTGCTAAGTAGCATAATTCACCAAAGATAATTTAGAATTACTAAAGGTACTTTGGAGAACAAATTTTAAGTTAATATTTTATTACAGACATATTAAATTCCAAGAATTGTACTTAGACTGCACTTTGAATTCTACAGTGTTCTATAGCAATATTATAAAGTTGGCTTTAGAAAAACTATGATGATACCATTTAACATGTGAGCTACTCTTTCATAAAGTTTGAGGTGGCCATACCTGGTATGGCCTACCTAGTAGTCAACATGTGTTACTGTGCATAAAAACCTGGTTTAAGGTCCCAATCTCCTCACCTACAAGGGGGATGGGGGGCAGATTTCATGAGTGGTGAGTCAGTGCTGCAGGGATCTCTCCCTTCTCTCTCAATTTTTCTTTATATAAAAAAGAAAAAGATAAGGTTAATAGTATCTATAAATTTGTAAAATAAGCACTGACTTCTAATGATAACCCTGGTCACAATAAAAAAATTTGAGTGTGTACTATGGTATTGTTCACATACATATAGATCATCAGAATAGAATAGAGATCCCAGAAATAAACCCACATGTATATGTTAACTCATTTCCAACTAGGGTGATTTCATGCTGTTTCTTCTAAAAGTAGTGCTTGGAAAATTGGATATGCTCAAGTAGAAAATAAAATTGGATTCTTATCTTGCACCATACAAAAATAGACTGAAAAGAGTTAGACATAAACCTTGAAACTATAAAATCGTTAGAGAGGAACAGAGGGGGGAAACATTGTAAGATTGATCTTGGCAAATATTTCTTGGATTAACACTAAAAACTCAAGAAATGGAAATATAACTGAAGATTTCTTGCATTAATACTAATGGAAAAATAACTAACAAATAAGAAAACAGATAATTAAAAGTTTCCATTCAGCAAAGGATATGATCACTAATGTGAAAAGTTAACATAAATGAAATTTTGTATCACTCATGCTAATATAATTCTTCATATCACCCCCTAAAAGGGTACATATTTTCTATTTCAATAGCAATTATAATATTTATTTAAAATAACACATTTTCAAGTCTAATAAGTTCTAAAGTGTACATTTCAGATTCAGCCAACTTCATAAGAATAATTTGAAGATGCCTATATTCACAGATTCAAGTGCATGAATACTTCCTTGCTCATTCCTATCTTTCTCGAATAACTTTTCTCAGATATGGTTCAAGGTAGAATTTATCCTCTTCATATTTTGTCCACTGCTCTTTAGGGAAGATCTGTTGCCTCAGAGTCAGGTCCAGTGCTCTCTTAATGCAGAACATCCTGTCATTATAAAGGTTCTAAAGAAGTCTTTTTATGGCTTCCTTCATCTTCATATATTGTATTATCTTGCATTAACCCAAGTTTATTGAACCCTGCATCATTGTGATATCATTTTTGAATGCCCTCCAACCATTGGCTTGATTCTGCAAAAGCTGGCCTGCCCACCTTGGGAGAGAGAGAGAAATAAAGAGAAGAGAAGAGAAGAGAAGAGAAGAGAAGAGAAGAGAAGAGAAGAGAAGAGAAGAGAAGAGAAGAGGAGAAGAGCTTCTAGAGGGCTGGGTGGTGATGCACCATGTTAAGCGTACATGTTACAATGTGTAAGGACCCAGATTCAAGTCCCTGGTCCTTACTGTAGGGGGAAAGCTTTACAAATAGTGAAGCAGGGCTGCAGGTGTTTTTCTGTCTCTGTCACTCTCTACCTCCCCCTTCTTTCTTGATTTCTGGCTGTCTCTATCTAAAAATAGATAAATAAATACTAAATAAATTAAAAGCAAACAAACAAATCAACAAAAACCAGCAAGCTTGGTGAACATGTGGAGATGCCCTCACAGCATAGGGACTTTAAGTTCTTTCACATTTCCTTATCTTCTGTATCTTTTCCATTTGTGTGTGTGTGTGTGTGTGTGTGTGTGTGTGTGTGTGTGCATGTATGTTGTGACTTCCTTTTAAAAAATTTATTTATAAAAATGAAACATTGACAAAACCTTAGGATAAGAGGGGTATAACTCCACAAATTTCCACCACCAGAAACCTGTATCCCATCAACTCCCCAGATAGCTTTCCTATTCTTTAACCCTCTGGGAGTATGGACCCAAGGTCATTATGAGGTGCAGAAGGTGGAAGATCTGGTTTCTGTAATTGCTTCCCAGTTGAACATGGGCGTTACAGGTCCATCCATACTTCAACAGAGAGTGACTTCCTTTTACATAAACTAGTAGTCTATTAAAGAAGACATTTTTCTGAGTTTTCTGAGTAATTTTAGCCAGTTAGTCCAATGAGAAGATTGTTGGAGTCATCAGTGTATACCATGATATTTACAACCACAGGTAACAACCTAGAATCAGTGTCTGAAGTGCTATGTTTTCTGAGAGTGGTATTGATGTTTGATTGGTACATTCAAGTGGGTAGTATGAGAATTGAGATAGATTATAGGAGACATAATTGATATAAAGAATTGCTTGGTGTGGGGGAAAAAAACACCCATGTATCAAAAGTGATAATCAAAATTGGAGTCCTTCTGAGATGCTGTAAAAAAATGCCATAGCCAGGATATCCTAAATGACAGAAATATATTTTGTATAAGATTTAAAAGTCTGAGATTTGGATGCAAGCATAGTCAGATTCAAATAAAGGTGTTTTTTGTTTGTTGGTTGGTTTCTTGCTACAGTTAGCCATTTTCTCTGTATTTTCAGAGGATAAAATAGGAGAAAGCTCTTTCATTTTTAAAAATATTCTTTTATTAGTAGTTTAATAATGATCAACAATATTGAGGGTTCCCAGAAGATGGCAGACTGAGAAGCTGCTAGTGGCTTGAGCTCTGACCACATCTTCTGGAAATGGTAGGATTTTCTGCCTTTAGTAGGTCAGTCAATAAGGGGTCCTAGCGGTAACACCAAGGACGTGACTATAACTTAATTTGGGTTAAGAAATAGAGTAGAAAAAAAGGGAAGAAAATTTTTTTTCCTTTTAATTATTAAGCACACCTTCTCCACCCCCCCCCATAACCAGTCCCTGGGGACCAGCTCCTAGCAGGCTCCCCTGCTGAGCTTCTGTCTTTACCAAATTCCTGTCCCACCAGGGAGTATCATTCATTCTAAGTCTATACCCTTCTGAAACCTCTGGCCTTTTTTCTTTCTAAGTATCCAACCCCCCCACCTCACCCCACATAGCTAATTAAATAATTAAAAATAAATAAATAAATAAAACTCTTTCCTTTCACTGCTCTTTTATGACTGTTCTTTTTCTTATCTTTTTCTTTTCTCTCTCTCTCTTTCTCTCTCTTTTCTTTTTCTCATTCTTGTCATCCTTTCTTCCTTAATCCTAGAGCTTCCAAAGCCACAGGCCCCAGCCCCCACACCATCAAACAGTATGCTTTTTTGAATTCACTGATACACATTTGGGAATTATTTTCAGGAAGAATTCTGACACAGTGTGGACTCTCACTGCGAGTATCTCTGCTCAACTTCCCTTTCTCCTTTAGCCACCCCTAGAATATAAAGTGGATAGTAGATTTGCATAACTGTCTATTTCAGCTATCCTTGTCTAGTCCTGAGGTTTTTTTTTTTCTTTCTCATTCTTAACAATCAGCTGCCTCTGATCACAAGGTTTGAGGTAATCTGGGACAGGGTTTTTTTTTTTTTACCCTGCTCTATTTTATTACTAATATGATATAAAGGCATATATCTTCCCCCCCTTTAGATTGATCAGAATTAACTCTTAGGGTATCTTTCATTGCCAAGATAGTGGGCATCTTATCTATTGTGGGAGGAACTTGTCTCCTTACTCCTACCTCCTCTACAGACTCTCCCCTCCCTTCTGCTCCTAGCTAATTAAAAGAATTAAATTAAATTAAACTATAAATAAAGTAATAAAAAACCCACTTTACTTTCACTGCTCTTTAATTACAGCTCTTTTTCTTATCTTTTCCCTTTTCTCTCACTTGTCTCTATTCTTTTTCCTTTTTTTTATCTTGTCATACACTTCTTCCTTCCTTCTTTGTCTTTCTGAATTTGTGAATTGTTTTGGGGAAGAAATCTGACCCAGAGTGGACTCTCTATGTGTGTATCTCTGCTCTAGTTCCCTTTCCCCTCTTGTTACCCCAAGATTATACAGTGGATAGTAGGTTTGCATAACTGTCTATTCTTGCTATCCCTTTTTTCTTTTCTCTTTCTTCTTCACTGGGATTTGGTTACTATTTTTTCACGGACTGGAGAAATTGTTTGGCTAACTGGTAGTGATTAAACTGCTTCAATACTTGCTTCAGTTGCTACTGTAATTCCTGAGGTTGGTGAGTGCAATTGTCATAAAGGTATTTAGTACAGTGTTGCTTGTACTCAAGACACAACAACTGAGGAACAGCAGAGCACATTTAAAAAAAGAAACACATAAATCAAAAAAATGGGTAGATCAAAAACAAATAAAACTGCTACTTCAATGAATGAAGACAAGAACCCAGAAGAAACTACAAATCAGCCAGAAGTAACCATAGATAAAAGAATTCAAGCAATAATAAACTTATTAATCACAGAAATGAAAACAACATTGGAGGAAAGGAATGGCAGTATTATGGAAACAATAGTTGAGAACCCCAAGGAAAATACTGATTATCTTGAGGCAATTAGAGAACTGAAAGCTGAAATAGCTGTAATGAAGAAAGAAGCTGAGGCAAGGGAAAGCAGACTAACAGAAGCAGAAAACAGAATTAGTCAGACAGAGGATGAGTTAGAGAAAACAAAGAAAGAGGTGAAAGAGCTTAAAAAGAGATTGAGAGACACTGAGAACAACAACAGAGACATATGGGATGATCTCAAAAGAAGTAACATTCGTATAATTGGCCTGCCAGAGGAAGAAAGAGAGGAAGGGGAAGCAAACATTCTAGAGGAAATAATACAAGAAAACTTTCCAGACCTGAATAACAGAAAGGATATCAAGATTCAAGAGGCCCAGGGAGTACAAAACAGAATCAACCCAGACCTGAAGACACCAAGACACATCATAGTCACAATGAGAAGAAGTAAGGATAAAGAAAGGATCCTAAAGGCTGCAAGAGAGAAACAAAAAGTCACATACAAGGGAAAACCCATAAGATTATCTGCAGACTTCCCCACTCAAACTCTAAAAGCCAGAATAGAATGGCAAGATATCTATCGAGCCCTGAATGAAAAAGGGTTTCAACCAAGGATAATATATCCTGCTAGACTATCATTCAAACTAGATGGAGGGATCAAAACCTTCTTAGACAAACAACAGTTAAAGGAGGCAACCATCTCCAAACCGGCCCTGAAAGAGGTTCTAAAAGACCTCTTATAAACAAGAACATCACTATAATACTGGCAATATATCAGAGCAAACAAAAAAATTTTTTTGAACAATGGCACTACAATACATTAAATCCATAATATCAATAAATGTCAATGGCTTAAACTCACCCATCAAAAGGCACAGAGTGGGGGGTCAGGTGGTGACACAGTAGGTTAAGCGCACATGGCGCAAAGCGCAGGGACCGGCGTAAGGATCCCGGTTCGAGCCCCGGCGCCCACCTGCAGTGGAGTCGCTTCATGGGCAGTGAAGCAGGTATGCAGGTGTCTATCTTTCTCTCCCCCTCTCTCTCTGTCTTCCCCTCCTCTCTCCATTTCTCTCTGTCCTATCCAACAACAAAGCAACGTCAACAATGGCAATAATAACTGCAACGAGGCTGCAACAACAAGGGCAACAAAAAGGGGGAAAAATAGCCTCCAGGAGCGGTGGATTCATGGTGCAGGCACCGAGCCCAGCAATAACCCTAGAGGGAAAAAAAAAGGCACAGAGTGGGGGGATGGATCAGGAAACATAATCCAACCATATGCTGCTTGCAAGAATCAAATCTGTCACAACAAGATAAACACAGAATTAAAGTGAAAGGATGGAAAACTATCATACAGGCTAATGGACCACAAAAAAGGGCAGGAACAGTCATTCTCCTCTCAGACACAATATATTTTAAATTAAATAAAGTAATAAAAGATAGGCAAGGACATTACATAATGATTAGAGGATCAATCAGCCAAGAAGACTTAACAATTATTAACATCTATGCACCCAACGAGGGACCATCTAAATAGATTAAGCATCTACTGAAAGAATTTCAAAAATACATCAATAGTAATACAATAATAGTGGGAGACTTCAATACCCCACTCTCACACTTAGACAGATCAACAAAGCAGAGAACCAACAAAGATACAAGAGAATTGAATGTAAAGATGGACAGACTAGACTTCTTGGACATTTTCAGAGTGCTTCACCCCAAAAAACTGGAATACACCTTCTTTTCAAATCCACATAACACACATTCAAGGATAGACAACATGTTAGGCCACAAAGACAGCATCAATAAATTCAAGAACATTGAAATCATTCCAAGTATATTCTCAGACCACAGTGGAGTAAAACTAACATTTAAAAACAAACAGAAAATTATTAAAAGTCACAGAATTTGGAAACTAAACAACATACTCCTTAAGAACCACTGGGTCAGAGATTCACTCAAGCAGGAAATTCAAATGTTCCTGGAAACAAATGAAAATGAAGACACAACCTATCAAAATATTTGGTACACAGCTAAAGCAGTACTGAGAGGGATACTTATAGCCATACAATGACATATTAAACACCAAGAAGAAGCTCAAATGAATGACCTTACTGCACACCTCAAGGACTTAGAGGACGAGGAACAAAGGAACCCTAAAGCATCCAGAAGGAAAGAAATCACTAAAGTTAGAGCAGAAATAAACAACATCGAAAATAAAAGAACCATACAAAAGATCAATGAAGCCAAATGTTGGTTCTTGAGAGATTAAACAAAATTGACAAACCCCTAGCCAGACTCACCAAACAACAAAGAGAGAAGACTCAAATTAATAGAATTGTAAACGATGGAGGAGATATCACAACTGACACCACAGAAATCCAGAGAATCCTGCGAAACTTCTATAAAGAACTATACATCACCAAGCTAGAGAATCTGGAAGAAATGGAAAAATTCCTAGAAGCATATGCCCTTCCAAAACTGAACCAAGAAGAACTACAAAATCTAAATGCACCAAAAACAGACAAAGAAATTGAAACCGTTATTAAGAACCTCCCCAACAACAAAAGTCCTGCACCAGATGGCTTCACAAATGAATTCTACAAAACCTTCAGGAAACAGTTAGTACCCATACTTGTTAAGCTTTTCCATAAGATTGAAGAAACAGGATTACTCCCTTCCACCTTTTATGAAGCCAACATCACCCTGATACCAAAAGCTGATAGGGACAGAACAAAAAAGGAAAACTACAGACCAATATCTCTGATGAACATAGATGCCAAAATATTAAATAAGATCTTGGTCAAACGGATACAGCAACATATCAAAAAGATTGTTCATCACGACAAAGTGGGATTCATCCCAGGAATGCAAGGCTGGTTCAACATCCGTAAGTCAATCAATTTCATTCACCACATCAATAAAAGCAAAGCCAAATACCACATGATTATCTCAATAGATGCAGAGAAAGCCTTTGACAAAATCCAACACCCATTCATGCTCAAAACTCTACAAAAAATGGGAATAGATGGGAAATTCCTCAAGATAGTGGAGTCTATATATAGCAAACCTACAGGCAACATCATAGTCAATGGACAGAAGCTGAAAGCATTCCCCCTCAGATTGAGGACTAGACAGGGCTGTCCACTGTCACTGTTACTCTTCAACATAGTATTGGAAGGTCTTGCCATAGCAATCAGGCAAGAAAAGGAATCAAAATAATACAGATTGGAAGGGAAGAAGTCAAGCTCTCACTATTTGCAGATGATATGATAGTATACTTAGAAAAACCTAAAGAATCCAGCAGAAAACTACTGGAAGTTATTAGGCAATATAGCAAGGTATCAGGCTACAAAATCAATGTACAAAAATCAGTGGCATTTCTTTATGCAAACACTAAAACTGAAGAAGAAGACATCCAGAAATCACTCCCATTTACTGTTTTAGCACAATCAATCAAATACCTAGGAATAAAGTTGACCAAAGAAGTGAAAGACTTGTATGCCGAAAACTATGAGTTGCTACTCAAGGAAATAGAAACTGATACCAAGAAATGGAAAGATATTCCATGCTCATGGATTGGAAGAATAAATATCATCAAAATGAATATTCTCCCCAGAGCCATATACATATTTAATGCAATACCCATCAATGTTCTACCAAGCTGCTTTAAGAGAATAGAACAAACACTACAATCATTTATCTGGAACCTAAAAAAACCTAGAATTCCCAAATCCATCTTAAGGAAAAGAAACAGAAATGGAGGCATCACACTCCCAGACCTTAACTATATTATAAAGCCATCATCATCAAAACAGCATGGTACTGGAACAAAAATAGGCACACAAACCAGTGGAACAGAACTGAAATCCCAGAAATAAATCCCCACACCTATGGACATCTAATCTTTGATAAGGGGGCCCAAATGATTAAATGTAAAAAGGAGGCTCTCTTCAATAAATGGTGCTAGGAAAATGGGGTTCTAATATGCAGAAGAATGAAATTGAACCACTTTATCTCACCAGAAACAAAAATCAACTCCAAATGGATCAAAGACCTAGATATCAGACCAGAAACAATCAAATACTTAGAGGAAAACATTGGTAAAACACTTTCCCACCTACACCTCATGAACATCTTTGATGAATCAAACCGAATTACAAATAAGACTAAAGCAGAAACAAACCAATGGGACTACATCAAATTGAAAAGCTTCTGCACATCCAAAGAAACTATTAAACAAACAAAAAGACCCCTCACAGAATGGGAGAAGATCTTCACATGCCAGACATCAGACAATAAACTAATCACCAAAATATATAAAGAGCTCAGCAAACTTAGCACCAAAAAAGCAAATGACCCCATCCAAAAATGGGCAGAGGATATGAACAAAACATTCACCTCAGAGGAGAATCAAAAGGCTAACAAACATATGAAAAACTGCTCTAGGTCACTATTGTCAGAGAAATGCAAATTAAGACAACACTAAGATATCACCTCACTCCTGTGAGAATGGCATACGACAAAAAGGACAGCAGCAACAAATTATTGAGAGGTTGTGGGGACAGAGGAACCCTTTGACATTGCTGGTCGGAATGTAAATTGGTACAGCCTCTATGAAGAGCAGTCTGGAAAACTCTCAGAAGGCTAGACATAGACCTTCCATATGATCCAGTAATTCCTCTCCTGGGGTTATATCCCAAGGACTCCATAACACCCAACCAAAAAGAGGTGTGTACTCCTATGTTCATAGCAGCACAATTCATAATAGCTAAAATCTGGAAGCAACCCAGGTGCCCAACAACAGATGAGTGGCTGAGAAAGCTGTGGTATATATACACAATGGAATACTGTGCAGCTATGAAGAACAATGAACCCACCTTCTCTGACCCATCTTGGACAGAGCTAGAAGGAATTATGTTAAGTGAGCTAAGTCAGAAAGATAAAGATGAGTATGGGAAGATCCCACTCATCAATAGAAGTTGAGGAAGAAGTTCTGAAAGGGAAACTAAAAGCAGGACCTGACCAAATTGTAAGTAGGGCACCAAAGTAAAAACCCTGTGGTGAGGGGTAGACATGCAGCTTCCTGGACCAGTGCGGGGTGGGAGTGGGTGGGAGGGATGGGTCACAGTCTTTTGGTGGTGGGAATGGTGTTTGTGTACACTCCTAGTAAAATGTAGTCATATAAATCACTAGTTAATTAATATGAGAGGGGGAAAATCAATTGTATGTCTCAAAGTTTTTTTAAAACACAAACTGAGTCTTTTCAATATATAGGCTGTGTAATTGATATGCAGACTCTCTCAAAAGCCTAGAACAAGTAGATCAGAAGCAACCAATATCACAGCTATATACAAGATACTGGGTACTCTACAGCAAACCCTAACAAAAGGACTTTTCAAAGTTAACCCAATTACCAATTAATGTGATGATAACATTAACTATTGATTGTCTTTTGGAACCCTAAGACAGCCGGAACCTCACATCTCCTCTACTTTCCCCAGTCCTGGAACCATTGGAAAGGGCCCACTTTCCCGTATGCCTCTCCCAATCCATATCAAATAATATTGCATCTGCTGATCACAACCTAACCAACACAGGGATTGCCACCTCAACATGCTTCACTTCAGACTGTGTCCAGAGACTTCACGTGTGGAATGACAACCCTTCAGTTTCATTACTCGGGTAAGACCTTTCCTTTCATAGTATACTCTAATTCCATCTCAGGTGGTTCACTTCCTAACATAGTCCCAAAACCTAGATATACACCAGTTTCTGTGAGAGAGAGCATATGTTCACACGTATCTATAAACTACTGCAAAATATATACCTGGAAGCAGAAGTACACTAGAGTTTGCAGTGAGTACCCCCCTAACACTTCCTCTCCACTATTCCAAGCTTTGGGTCCATGATTGCTCAACAATTTGTTTGGCTTTGTATGTTAACTCTTTTTTCTGCTACCAGGTTCCAGATGTCATCAGGATGCCAGCCAGGCTTCCCTAGACTGAAGACCCCAGCAATGTGTCCTGGAGCTCGGTTTCCCCAGAGACCCACCCTACTAGGGGAAGAGAGAGGCAGACTGGGAGTATGGACCGACCAGTCAATGCCCATGTTCAGCGGGGAAGCAATTACAGAAGCCAGACCTTCTACCTTCTACAACCCACAATGACCCTGGGTCCATGCTCCCAGAGGGATAGAGAATGGGAAAGCTATCATGGGAGGGGGTGGGATATGGAGATTGGGTGGTGGGAATTGTGTGGAGTTGTACCCCTCCTACCCTATGGTTTTGGTAATTAATCCTTTCTTAAATAAAAAAATTAAAAAAATGATCAACAGGATTGTGTGATAATAGTGGTATAATTCCCACTACCAGAGTTCTGTATACCCTCCCCTCTACTGGAAGGGTCCCTAGTTTTTATCTCTCTGAGAGCATAGACTAAAGATTTTTATGGAGTGTAGAAGGTGGGAGGTCAAGGTAAATCTTATTTTTAAGGGTATACAGAGAGAGAAAAAAGATTGAATAGAGAATTGGTTTGGCATATGCACTCATGCATTGTCTAGGTGATTGGACCTATGCTGACATACATGTGTATTCTGCACTCTACTTAGTAGGTTACCTTTCTGGCCATTATTCTTATATCTTTTTTTGATATAAGGACACTTATGTAATTTACAAGAATTGTATCTTCATGATCTCATACCTCCCAAAGAACCAACCATACCTCTTACTACTAGTTGGAAGTTAGAAATCAATGTGCTAATTTGGCTGGAGAGATATTGTTATTCAGTCTTTAGTGACCATTTGGTTCAATTATCTCTCATTCTGAATGTCTTTCTCTCCCTCCTGCCTTCTTCCCTCTTTCTCTCCCTATTTCTCTCTTCCTCTTTCTTTCTCTATTTCCCTATTTCTCTCTTGCTCTTTCTTTCTCTCTCATCGCCATTGTTATTTCTGGGGCCCAGTATGTGCACAACAAATTCATTGCTTCTGGTGGCCACTTTTCCTTTTCCCTTTTCTGTCCTGTCCTATCCTACCTTTTCATTATTTCTTTTTCTTTTTTATTTACTTGAACAGAGAGAAACTGTTGGAGAGGGGAAGAAAAGAAAGAGAGAGAGAGAGAGAGAGAGAGAGAGAGAGACCAGTTCTTTACTACTTGTGAAGCTTAACCAGTGCAGGTGGGCACAAGGATCTTGAAGTCTGCCTTTTGTGCATGGTAACTTGTGTGTTCAACCAAATTCTCCATTGAGTGGCCTGCCAATATTATCTCAGTTTTGTTGGTTGTTTAGTCTGCTCAAAAAATTTTCAGTTAGCTAAAATGTCATTTCTCATTTTTTCCCTTATGTTTCATGTTGTTGTTATATCTAAGTACCAACTGCCAAAGTCAATGGTTAATATTTTTCTTATGTTTTATTTTAGCAGCTTAATAGTTTCAGGTCTTACATCTAAATCTTGACCCATTTTTCCATTGATTTTTGTGAATAGTGAAAGATAAAGGTCCACTTTAACTCTTTTCTATGTTGAAATTCAGTTCTTTCTAATATTATTTATTACAAATATATTTTTCTATTTGTATAGCCTTAGTATTCAGTGAATCAGTTGGCCAAATATGCATAAATTTTATTTTTTAAAGCTCTCCATACTATTGATTTGACCCAATAGGTTTTTAATAAGTTCTGGGTTTTGCTTATTCTCAGAATTATTGATGTATTTTATTTCTAAAGAATTAGGATATAATAGTGTCAAAACTGGTTATTTTTTGTTTTAAATTTAGAAAATTCCAGTCTATCTCTAATAGTGAAAGTACTATTTTACTGCAATTTATATTAAAGATCTTTGCTATACCCTACCACTTAGAAACTTTAATGTACATAATTGTCTTCTCAATTGATAGAAATGTAAGAAATAAGAAATGGAAGATGAGAAATTTAGCTGGAAAAATTCTCAGAGACAGAAATTTCTAAGGTATAAAATGTTTTTGCTCTGAGAGGTATTGGCTCTCTGATCAGTTAACAACAGGTTGGACCATGTATGTAGAAATAAGTACCGTAATCCTAGACTTCACTGACTAAAATAAGATATAGTAAAATACTGTTGGAGAGTCATGGAATGCATGTAGCATTCCCTGGTTTGAACAGTTAATCAGAATATTTCTAGCAGTCTTTTCTCATGTTCTCTATTCTTTATTGTCATCATTGGAGCTTCAACCCTGTCAGCTGACAGCTCACTTTTTCAGATAAAAAGAGACAGAAGAAGAGAGGGGCAGGGGAGCAGGAAAGACACCATAGGACCAAGCTTATTCTTGTGCAGTGGGGCCAGGACTGGAACCAGAGTCACATGACAAAGCAGGTGCCCTATCCAGCTGAGCTGGCTGACCATCTTGCTGACCATCTCCTTTTCTAGAAGGAGACTGTTTCAACTCAAGGTCTTTAGATTGAGTGGATGCCTAGGTGAAATATGAAAACAATTGCTAGTACTCGAGTGGGGGGCCTCACAGCAGAGGTAAGCCTTGTTACTGGACCCTCATGTTAACTCTAGTGGCTAACAACAGAAAAGGACCAGGAGACTATTTTAATTAAAAATGACTACTTTATTGTACAGAAGACAGGGTTTAAGTAGCAGAAGAGAAAAAAGGACATTTTTCACATGAGGCAATAATGGTGGGCTTTGAAGGTCAGAACCTTCATGGCAAAAGTTCTAAGGAATGAAGAGAATTGACAGTGGTAAAGGGGAGTTCCTAAGTGATTAGTGGCAAGAGAAAAGCAGACAGAAAAGAGCCTTGAAGGCAGAGAGATAAGATAAAGGAATTAGACCAAAGTGGAGAAGGTGAATAGAAAGAAAGGCCTTTTAGTCAAGGCAAAATGGAGTATGTATGATCAAAAGCAGGTGAACTATAGTGAACTTTAAGCAGGCAAACCATTTGATTTATAACAAGTAAATGAGTTAAGTGTTAGGGGAGTTTAGGTTCTTGTGATGCTTGGGAGACTGACAAGGGGAAACTGAGTCAGGAAAGCTTTTGCTCCATGCTCAACGTCTGAAAGGGAGAGACTGACAGGTGGGGTGTCTTTTCAGACCTCCATCTTTATGATGGGAGTTCCTCTATGCTATTAACGTGCTTTCACAATTAACCCTACAAACAACTCCCATCCAAAATCCACAAAACAAGTCTACCTTTATTTTAATAGTCCATTTTGTTCTTTATTTTTCTAGATATTTTAATTCTTCTTTTTCAAGAGTAAGATCATTTTAAACAATATCATTTTGAGACAGTTGTTCTAAATTTTAATATTTGTATCCCTAGCTAGTCCATTGCATCAGTTCCATATCTGGCTATAATACAGTAGTAAATCAAAGCACAAAACTAAACCAAACTCTCTCGATTGAAAGTCATCCAGGTTCCTTTGACACCTTGCTAATAAACTCATTGGTTTCCTGGGCAACCGTGTTAGACTTAGCTCACATTTCAAATAGAATACACCAAGTAGGCTAGACAGTGAAAAATCTGAAACCCCAATCACCTTGTATTAAAAAAAGAGGATCCTGTCTCTACTACAATGACATTCAGTGATCTTTTGTTGAGCTGACTTTGAAACTGACTTTAAACAAAATAGAATTGAGAACAGGACCAGAGTACAGTTGACATACATTTGAATGCTATCTAACTTTCAAGGATCTAAGAAAGACTGTTTTTTTACACACACATCATTTGCCTCAGCTTTGCTTAAGGATCTTGATTCCGCAAACTTCATTCCCTGGTATTGGAGCATGCCTGACAATTGGAGCTAAACTACAGCACTATATAACAATGTGTTAGGGGAAAATTGTTTAACATCAGATTATACCCTATCAAAGTCTGGTATTGGATTTGTGTATAAAGACTACTAATTTATACATACCAACAGAGCAGGAACTTATTATACTGCTTACATGATTCCTGTCTTTAGGATAGTCTCTGCCCAGGGAGCATTTTGATGAATAATTTTTTTTACTTTTAAGAAAAATCTCCCTATTTATTTTAAATAGGCCTGAGGAGTAAAAAATTCATGTTTGGGTTCACAAATTAGTAAAAACTCTAGACACTGCAATCAAGGAAAAAGCAAGCTGAGGAATTCATGAGCTTGGATAGATACTAGTTCAGAATAGAATATCTTTATATGTACTATTATCATTTTGACAAGGAATATTAGTTGTTTTAGTGCAGCTATGCTGTACTTATATTCTTTCAAAACTATCTAGTATTTCTAACATTACAAAAGAATATATGTGAAGAAACAAACCATAAGATTTTAGTTTTAAATACAATATCTATCTGGTGAGAGGACATTAAGATGTTTTTTTTTTCTTACTACAGTTAGCTATTTTCTGTTTATTTTCACAAAGGTTAAAGTAGGAGAAAGCATCTTCATTTTTTATTATTTTTCACTTATTTATAAAAGGAAACAATGACAAAACCATAGGATAAGAGAGTTATAACTCCACACATTTCCCACCACCAGAGCTCTGTATCCCATCCCCTCCCCTGATAGCTTTCCTGTTCTTTAACCTTCTGGGTGTATGGACCCAAGGTCATTGTGGAATGCAGAAGGTGGAAGGTCTGGCTTCTGTAATTGCTTCCCCACTGAACATGGGCATTGACAGGTCGATCCATATTTTAGCCTGTCTCTCTCTTGTCCTAGTGGGGAGGGGTTCTGGGGAATTGGAGCTCCAGGACTTATTCTTGGGATTGTCCAGGGCAGTCTGGTTGGCATCATGGTAGCATCTGGAATGTGGCTGAGAAAGAGTTAGCATATAAAGCCATACAAATTGTTGATTAATCATGAACCTAAAGACTGGAATATAGCATATGAAGATTTAGGGTCTAAGTTTTGGAAATAGTTAGCAGGTCTATTTTAGGTGTATTCTGAAGGGCCTATGGCTATATTAGTTTTTTTTTTTAATTTTTATTTATAAAAAGGAGACATTGACAAAACCATAGAATAAGAGGGGTATAACTCCACACAGTTCCCACCACCAGAACTCCATAGCCCATCCCCTCCCTTGTTAGCTTTCCTATTCCTTAAGCCTCTAGGAATATGGACCCAAGGTCATTATGGGATACAGAAGGTGGAAGGTCTGGCTTCTGTAATTGCTTCCATGTTGAACATGGGCACTGACAGGTCGATCCATACTCCAAACCTGCCTCCCTCTTTTCCTAGTGGGGAGGGATTCTGGGGAATCAGAGCTCCAAGACATATTGGTGGGGTTGTCTGTCCAGGGAAGTCTGATTGGCATCATGCTAGCATTTGGAACCTGGTGACTGAAAAGAGAGTTAACATAAAGCCAAACAAGTTGTTGACTAATCCTCAACTTAAAGGCTGGAGTAGTGCAGATGAAGAGTTGGGGGGGGCAGTCTCTGTTCTGTACATTACTAGTAGGCATATTTTAGTTACATTCCAAAGGGCATGTGTCTATATTAGTTTTTTTTTTTTCCCTCATCCTGAATCTGATATGCAGGTGGATCCTAGTTATTGTCTGGGGAGATGATGTCATGGCTGGAAAAAGGACCAGAAAGCTGTATCAGAGAAGAGAGTAGCTCCCAAATATGGGAGAGGTGTATGAATATTGTTGACTGTAAACCCCATCAATTTGTTCTGATATGATCTGGGGCTCATATTCAGCTTAGTAGCCTATGTGACCTCTGCATCCCTGTATATCCAACCTCACATTCTGTGGTCATCAGTATGGACATTCCAAGCTGCCCAACTATCAGGACCCATCTTCCTCAGGTGTAACATAGAGTATGTTTTCCAGCCTCCCTGCAGAGGATGGAACATTCTCTACCATTGTTGATCCATATTGAGAGCAAGGTCCTATCGGGGTCCAGAAAGTGGTCTGTTTTGTTGTTCCTGATATAGATGACCAGTGACAATGGAGAGAGGGATTTATTTGAGGTCTAGGCCCATCATGTCTGTTTGGGAATCTCAGGACTCCCTGACTAGGGCCCCAGCTGATGGGGTGGCCTGATAGTGACTAAAGAGTCATCATTAAAGTATGCCAGTCTCTTGCCCTTATTCAGCTTTTGCAGGTGAGGAGGCATGGCCTGTAGAGTCCCAAGGCAGCAACCTGCAAAGTCCATGGACTGCTGTGGTCAGTCTTTGAGAAACCCAGCAGTGTAAGGGGAAGCTGCTGTAAAGTTGTGTAAACTGTCTAAGAGCTGTACCAGTAAATCAGATAGAAGCGTCAGTCCAATGCTGATGACCAGGGGAATAAATGCCAGAGGATGAAAGGCTGAAGGTCAGCCACCAGAATTTTGCTTCTCTGTAAAGAGTGAGCTGGAACCGCCAAAATGTGACAGGTGAAGCAGAAGCAGGAAGGACAGACATAGATGGGCGAGAGAAAGGCAGCAGGAAAGTTCTGTCCTTTGGAGTCTGTGAATCAGGTTCTCCAGATCGTGCCAGGTCACATCATGGGTTTCAGGGGGAGTGATGTAGTCATGCCGTCTTGTCAGCGATGTCAGAGGACAGGGGTCCAAATGGATTTCCGGGGGTTCCTGTAAAAGAAACACAAACAAATCTGCTTCCTGTGGTTAGCAGGGCATCTGGTTCAAATTTTCATAGATATTAAAAGAGGTTTAATGTAGTTAGTGCATTAGCCAACTGAATATTGGGGGGATGTATCCCCTTTTGTTTTTACTTAATTGGGTCTAGGTGTTTGGCGGGCCTTCTCAACAACCATTTGACTTTGGGGGTTGTAAGGGATTTCTGTGGCATGGGTGATGTTATAAAGGAAAAAAAAGTCTTTAAGTTATTGGCTGACAAAGTCAGGCCTACAGTGGCAAAATGAGCTACACCAGTTAAGTGTAGAAAAATATGTGAATGTTGTTGTTAATTTACATAAGTTGTATATGGAGGAACTTCTTATATATTTTGACATCTTACCACATGAGCAGATGTTTCTTCATGTGAAGGCTTTGACATAGTTCTAATCAATTGCTTGGGAAGAAAACAACTTTTAAAAGTTAGAAGTTTACTATAATTGATAACTCAATGATTATAATTGGTTTAAGTATATTTATAATTTTGTTTCAAGGTCATCTTATGTGACCTCATGTAGCAGTCTCTGTACAGCAGGATCTTCAGACCAAACTTAGTTAAAATATATTGATTTTTAGCTATTTTATACTTTGGGGTTTAAACAAACTCAGGTTACTTAGAGTTAACACATGTTAGTGACAATTTTTTTTTTAGAACATTTACAATGTCAGATTGATGCCAGATTTTTTGTGGATTAGTTTCCACAAGATTAGTTTATAGGGCATTTTGGGGGGCCCTCCAAAAATGTCCTGTATAGAAAATTTGTATTTTAATTTTGGAGATGATGAATTGTCACATTGAATATTTAGACTTTTACCTTAAATACTTAGTTAATTTAGCAAATTAATTTTACCTTTATAAGAATTGTGTTGAAAACTCCTTCATTTAACTCTGCCTGGTAAGAATGTAGCTTCAAAGTTACACTTTTAACTGTAAAGTTAATGTTTACCAAACTTGAAATACACACATAAACATGTAGTCTATAACACACAGGAGGAGAAAAACTTTTGTTACGAAGACATATCATTTCAAACACAAATTTATATCTGTATTGTCTTAGTTGAACCATCTTTACTCACACAGTTTAAGACTAAATGTTTCACATTTATTCCAAGACTTAAAAAAAAAATTAAAAAATGGAAAAAACAAATTTTTTAGACTGTTTCTGGACATCTCCAGAAACTATGGCTGTATCTAGCATTTTTATATAAAGTCAATTAAGTTTCAGAGTACTCTGAGAAAAATGGGTCATACAAAAAATTTTGGTCATTTAACTCACTCAAACATTTTTTAGTCATCAATTCACTCACAAACAACAACTGGACAGTCATAGCATATGATATTCAGAGAAGGGGGGGAAGCGAGGGCTCTGTGAACCAGATTTTTCAGATTCTGCCATGTCATATTATGGGTCCTGGGGGGAGTCCTAATTCCTGCAAAAGTAGCAGGGGGGAGGGTCCGCAGAAGTGGTGGCGGCAGCCAGAGACGTGTCTGCCAAAATGGGAGCTACTGGGTGAAGAGGGCTCTGCAAGTTAGAGTTGCCCTTCTCTGTGGGAGATATGGGAGGAGGAGTGTAGGAAGTCTCAGGGGAAATATCTATGCATCTCCCAAGCTCTACGATCATGGTCAAAAAGAACCAAGGCGTGACCCAGAGCAAAATGTCCCAGAGATATAAAACTGTCTAGAGAAAAAAGAGTAAAGGGCTTGGGAAACCTCTTCATGAGAAGGAAGGTTGCCCATGGCAGAGGGGGTCTCAGAGAAATAAGAAGAGGGAAAAAAGGAACCGCAGTGCCTTTGTTAAACATGAGGCTGCAGAGAGCCAAGCGGCTGTATACTTATCTGGGGGCTGAGCAGGTTAGGTCCCACAATGGAGTGCCAGAATTCCGGGCTAGCATTGCTGGTGAGAGAAGAGACCAGGAACTCGTGGTGGAGTGGGAACTCAAATTTTTATTGCTGCGGGTGCTGCAGAGTTGGGTGTGAACACAGCGGGTTTAGGAGAAGTAGAGTTAGCAAAATGGTCGCATCCCGCTATGCATGCCAGCCCTTCTCCAGGTCGGGATGCAGAAGAGAAAATAAATGATACCAGGAACAGCAGCGGGCTTATAGTGTAAAAACAGAAGTGGCAAGTTGGGAATGGGATTGGCTAGGGAAGACGGTGGAGAAAAGAAAAAGGTATTCTGGGAATGTAGAAAGCTGGCGGGATTAGCAATAACCTGATGGGATAACGTGGTGGGGGGGTATGTAAATAATACTTGCATGTAAATATAGTGGTTTGTGGGCCCTGCCAGTGTTCAACCACATCTGCACATTATCCCAACAATAAATAAAACACATTTTGAAAATTTTTAATTTATATATTTCCTAAAGAATGTGTGAAATATATAAATCCAAAAACTATGTAAGAGTTATTAATATAGCCCCATCTGTCCAGCCAAGGAGCAATTACAGAAGCCAGACCTTCCACCTTCTTCACCCCCAAAAGAATTTTGATCCATACCCCAAGAGGGACAAAGAATAGGAAGTTTCCAAAGGAGGGGATGGGATACAGAACTCTGGTGGTGGAAACTATATGGAATTGCACTCCTGTTACCTTACAGTCTTGTTAATCATTGTTAAATCACTGATAAAAAATTGAAAAAGTGTTTGCTTTGAAAAGACGCATCACAGAGATAATACCATTAATAGAGGAAAAACTTTCCAGTGTGAGAAGTACTTTCAACAGTTTTAATTGCACAAGTATTACTATTTATACATCTACCAACATGTAACTATTAAGAGGTGAACAATAACCTGATGATCTTCTATATTACACAAGAGAAATGAGATACTGCACTAACAGGTATCAACTAGAGTCATCCAGGTCATCACCACTTGAATATTTAATTGCAGTATTTGGGTCAATGTAGAGTTCATGTATCATTAGATTTCCAAGTTTCTTGATTTTCCTTCCATCTTTCCTTCCTTCCATCCATCTTTCCTTCCTTCCTTCCTTCCTTCCTTCCTTCCTTCCTTCCTCCCTTTTTTCCTTCCTTCTTTCCTTCCTTCCTTCTTTCCTTCTTTCCTCCCTTCTTCCTTCTTTCTCTTTTATCTTTTGCTCCTTGCCCTCCTCCTCCTTCTCTTCCTCTTTCTTCTTTTTTCCTTCTTGGAAAACATATTGCAAAATTGATAAAAGAAAATAATATAAGGGAAAATAATAAACCTATACCTCCCAAATCCGTAAAAATATAGTAAAAAAACTTAGTAAATATTCTCCTGTGACAAAACCCAATTTATTTTGTTTCCACTGAGGAATTTGAGATCATTTTGATTTGTAGAACAATTTTTATTGCTTAGAAATTTTCATTCCATGATAATTAGCTGAATTACTTCATAATGTGAGTAATTTAAGTTTTAAGCTACCACATTATGTAAAAAAATGTAAAATATATTTCTTCAGGAAAAAAGACACACACAAATAACAAAAAACTCCCCCTGTTGTGTATTTCATCCTTTTCTCCTCCCAGTTGTAGCAGGTGATAAAATATCTGTTTAATAGTTACATTTTACATTTATATGTGGAATCCAAAAAAGGAGAAGAAAGGGAGAAGGAAAAATAAATAAAGAAAGAAAGAAAGAAAGAAAAGAGAAGAAGAAAGAAAGAATAGAGTCAGAAAGAACAATACTCTGAACTGAAAAACAAAGAAATTATATATAAAAAATATTGGTAGATGTTAGAATTTGGATGGAGAGTAGGATTGATGGAGAAAGTGGGAAACAGGTGAAATAAACTTTTTAACTTTTTAAATGTGTTAGATATACACTGTGTATAGTATGATGATTGTAGTTTACTGCACATTTGAAAGTTTCTAAGAGGATAGGTCTTGAAAATTATTATCACAAGAATTAAAAAAACTTTGTTTAAATGGTGATAGATGATTATTAAAGTTAATGCGGTGATCATTTCAAATATATAAATATATCAAATCATTATTGCATACTTTAATATGATTTTTATTATGTTTTACCTCAATAACAATATTTCTGAATGAATGAATTCATTCAACTATCAGATAATGTATCATAAATATAAAGGATATATATATATATATGTATTAAATAAACCAGTGGAAAAAAATCATATTTAAAAATGACTACTACTTGTTTAAAATACAAAACAAATTTTAAGGGGGGGCTTTACAAACTATGAGTACATTTTTACTCAGGGAAGTATGTGTGTACACAAATAGGGTCTTTCACATGTACAATTCCTTCTTCTTCTTCTAGCGTTTGCCATTCTTCCGTATCCAGTCAACAGCATCAGGTTGAATCTGATGTAAAGTTTCGAGACCTCCTTTGCATCTGGAGAGGTGGCAGTCGTTGACTATGTGGGTCATAGTCTGTCTGTAGCCGCAGGGGCAGTTCGGGTCTTCTCTGGCTCCCCAGCGATGGAACATAGCGGCGCACCGGCCATGGCCTGTTCGATGTATATATGTTTGTATATGCATGCATGCATATACACATATGGAGAGAATGAGTGAGCCTTCTCTGTTGCCATAGTACCTCTGGTTTTATATTGAGACTTAATTCTGTACCATGCATGTGTCAATGCAGGTAACCCCATGCAGTGGGCTCTCTTTCCTAGAGGATATATATATATATATATATATGCTGGTACAGTTGCTGACATACCATAGATGTTCAATAAATGTTTTCTGAATTAATGAATGATTTTAACATTTTAAGTGCTACTCCATTCATCTGAAATTACATATTGCTTGTTTAAATTTAGAATGACTATTAATTTGAATAATGATAAATGCTTTTCAGAAACACACAGAAGTCATTCCTGTTAGCTACTAATCATGGGATCCTTAAAATCTAAGTATAGACGGATGAGAAGTAGATGGATGCTGTAGACACAGGACTGACAGCTCTGAAGGGACTGTATGACTAAAGATAGTGAAGGTGGTTACTAATAAGCATGAACCAGTTAAAAAAGATGAAGGAAGTAATTAGAGGTTGCAAAAGATCACGTAAAGGGGATGATTAAGGCGTGTTTGGGATGGACATGATAGTTTACTTGAAATAATGATCTGTTGAAAGTAATGAAATATTTGGTTAGAAAATGTGGGCTCTGTGGACTCCATTGATGAGAGGCCTTAGATGTCAGGACCACAGACTTAAATGATATGTCATAGGCAAGAGAAAGTGATTCTAGAAGACTGGCATAAGGAAAGCAATACTTGAGAAAGATCTTCTTGGCAGCTGTGTGCAGGGTAGAATGACAGGTTCGGAGGCTAGACACTTGGCATACAGCTGGAAGCTTCAAGTAATTCCAATAAAGAGAGATTTAAAAAAATCTGCTTTATGAGGCTTCTAAAGACAAGAAGGGGAAAATATCTATGCACAAGATAGGGCAGGAGACATCATTTGATTGACTATGTTAGGTGTTAACTCTAGAATAATACTGTTTATCTGGGTTTGACTTATTTCTGATTATTTCTCTATAAGACATGCCCTCCAACATAGATGATGGGAAAGGCTGAAACATTAAATGTAACTTTAAATTTTGGAAAATGCCACCATAAGTGAAAATGCAGGAACTGCAAAATAGACAAATAAAATCAGATAAATGGGACAAAAGAAAACTAAAATATCAAAGTCAGCTTTTAACACACAGTGTGGGTTAAATGGGGTGGATGAGATGGGAAAGAGTAAAACTTAAGCTGAGAGACTAAAAAATAATATAATGTGACAAGAGAAGCATCATTCTTTAAGATTTCATGGAAATGGCGATGAACTCCATCAAATGAAGTCAAGAGGGTTGAAAACTGTTGGATGCCTGTAAGTTTTGGGGGATTCCATTCATCTAGGGAATAGAAGAAATTATTTACTTATTTTTAATATCAAACTTTCTGATAGCTTACACTGCAAATTATAAGAGTTGAGCTTGCTTTATCAACACTTAAAATAGATGTAAATTTGAAAATAACTGGGTCATATAATTATATACAGATGAATAATATGAATGTAATGTTACTATCAAAAGTTATTCAGTGTATAAAAACTATTATAATTATCAGATATTAAACATTAATAGTTAAATTCCTAAATGGAAGAATAGGATATACATCTATGTTTTGGAGAGATGAGACATTTTTAGAGGATCTTTATGGCTATATAGAAAGGTTAGTGGATATGCTTCATTCTTTTACTTAGTTTTCAAAGTTTGAAAATGGGAAAGAATAGAAAAGCTGATCCTGTGTTAACCAGAAAACAAACTTCTTTCTTTATTTGTATTTGTAAAAAGGAAACACTGACAAAAACTGCAGGATAAGAAGGGTACAATTCCACACAATTCCCACCACCACTCTGTATCCCATCCCCTCCCTTGACAGCTTTCCTATTCTTTATCCGTCTGGGCATATGGACACAGGGTAATTATGGGGAACAGAAGGTGGAAGGTCTGGCTTCTGTGATTGCTTCCCTGCTGAACTTAGAGGTTAACAGATCGATCCATACTCCCAGCCTGTCTCCCTCTTTCCCTAGTGAGTGGGACTTTGGGGAAGTGGGGCTCCAGGACACATTGGTGGGGTCATTTTTTTTTTTAATTTTTTATTTAAGAAAGGATTAGTGAACAAAAGCATAAGGTAGGAGGGGTACAACTCCACACAATTCCCAACACCCAATCCCCATAACCCACCCCCTCCCCTGATAGCTTTCCCATTCTCTATCCCTCTGGGAGCATGGACTCAGGGTCGTTGAGGGATGCAGAAGGTAGAAGGTCTGGCTTCTGTAATTGCTTCCCCGCTGAACATGGGCATTGACTGGTCGGTCCATACCCCCAGTCTGCCTCTCTCTTTCCCTAGTAGGGTGTGACTCTGGGGAAGCTGAGCTCCAGGACACATTGGTGGGGTCTTCAATCCAGGGAAGCCTAGCCAGCATCCTGGTGGCATCTGGAACCTGGTGATTGAAAAGAGAGTTAACATATGAAGCCAAACAATTTGTTGAGCAATCATGGATCCCAAGCTTGGAATAGTGGAGAGGAAGTGTTAGGGAGGTACTCACTGCAAACTCTAGTGTAGTCCTGCTTTCAGGTATATATTTTGCAGTAGTTTATGGATACGTGTGCACATAAGCTCTCTCTCACAGAAACTGGTGTATATCTAGGTTATGGGACTTTGTTGGAAAGTGAACTACCTGAGATGAAATTAGAGTGTACTATTAAAGGAAAGGTCTCACCCGAGTAATGAAGCTGAAGGGTTGTCATTCCACACGTGAAGTCTCTGGATACATTCTGGGGTGAAGCATGTTGAGGTAGCAATCGTTGCTTTGGTTAGTTTGTGATCGGCAGATGCAATGTTATTTGGTTTGGATTGGGAGATGCATATGGGAAAGTGGGCCCTATCCAAGGGTTCCAGGACTGGGGGAAGTAGGGGCTCTATAGTGAAGATGTGAGGTTCCTGCTGTCTTAGGGTTCAAAAAGACAATCGATAGTTAATATTATCATCACATTATTTGTTAATTGGGTTAACTTTGAAAAGTCCCTTTGTTATGGTTTCCTGGACAGTACCCAGTATCTTGTATATAGCTGTGCTATTGGAAGCTTCTAATCTACTTGGTCTAGGCTTTTGAGAGAGTCCGCATATCAAATACATAGCCTATATATTAAAAAGATTCAGTTTGTCTTTTGAGAAACTTTGAAACATACAATTGATTTCCCCCTCTCATATTAATTAACTACTGATTTATATGTCTACATTTTGCTAGGAGTGTACATAAACACCATTCCCTTGGTGGGGTCATTTTCCCAGGGAAGTCTGGTTGGCATCATGGTGGCATCTGGAACTTGGTGGTTGAAAAGAGAGTTAACATATAAAGTCAAACAAATTGTTGACTAACCATGACCCTAAAAGCTGGAATATTGCAGATGAAGATTTTGGGGGTCTCCTTTTTGTAGATAGTAGTCCTATTTTAGTTATAATCCAAAGGGCCTATGACTATAGTTAATTTTTTTTTTCCTGAATTTGAAATCTGATATGCAGGTGGACCCAAGTTATTGTCTGGGGAGATGATGTCATGGCTGGAAAAAGGGCTAAAAAACTGGATCAGGAAGAAAGTAGCTCCCAAACATGGAAAAGGTGTACAGATATTGTTGACTGTAAACCCCATCAATTTGATTTGATCTGATCTGGGGCCCTTATTCAGCTTAGGAGTCTATGTGATCTCTGCATCCCTGTAGATCTGAGCTCATATTCTGCGGTCATGAGTAGGAATGTTCAATCTGTCTCAATTTCAGAACCCATCTTCATCAGGTGGAACAAAGAACATATTGTCCAGCCTCCCTTCAGAGGATGGAACATCTACCATCATTGATAAACATTAAGGGCAAGGTCCTACGGGGGCCCACCAAGGGGTCTACTGTGTTGTTCCTTTTGGAAATGACCATTAACAGTGGAGAGAGGGATCAGTTTAAGGTCTGGGTCCATCATGTGTCAGTCAAAGTTCAGGGTGCCAGTATGCCGGGTTAGCTTTGCTGTGGGAGACAGATGACCAGGGACACATGGTTGAGTGGAGAAGCAGTATTTCTTTATTCACGAGCTAACGGTTCAAAAAACTAATCTAATCTAATCACAACCCAATTCTGTCCTGCATCCTTCTCCTCCGGCAGAAGAGTCAGGAACTAAGGAAGTATATCCTATCGGGGGCGGGGAGAATGAAGAATCGCACAAAGGCAAGGACTAAACCAAAATCTCCTGGAGGCAGGGGGAGTGAGACCAAACCAATGTAACAGAATGAGCATGTAAATAGACCACAACATCAAGCAGTATAACAGAAGGGATCCCAGAAGCAGAACTAGAAGCATACCAACAATCATAAAACAGACTTATTTCTAATCTCTCAAAATATATATAAGTAAAATGTGAAAACAAGTCTAAAATTGAAGTTGGAAGGATATTGAGTCTTGTGGCTCTGTGACTTGTCTAGTCATAAAGAAGATGAAATATAAATGAGCTTTTTGGCTGGAGACATGGTTCAGTGGGTAGAAGATGTGCCTTTAAAATGAGTGAGGACTCAGTTTCATCCTAAGCATCCCATGTAATAAAGTTCTGCTCTGGTTAGTAAATCTATCTCATAAAAATAAAATAAACTGTCTTCTCAGTTATAAAATAGGATGCTATATGTGTTCAATAACAAATAGATTTGCCATAGCAATATATGGTAAAACATGAACTCCCATTTAAATTAAGAACAATGAACTCAACTTCTCTGACTCATCTTGGTCAGAGCTAGAAGGAATTATGTTAAGTGAGCTAAGTCAGAAAGATAAAGATGAGTATGGGATGATCCCACTCATCAACAGAAGTTGAGAAAGATCAGAAAGGGAAACTAAAGGCAGGATCTGAATAAATTAAAGTAGGGCATTAAAGTAAAAACCCTGTGGTGAGCAGGAGGGTGGACATGTGGCTTCCTGGGCCAGCAGGGGAGTGGGGTGGGGGTGGGTGGGTGGGTGGGATGGGACACAATGTTTTGGTGATGGGAATGGTGTTTATGTACACACCTATTAAATTGTAGTCATATAAATAACTATTTAATTAATATGAGAGGGGGAAAATTGATTGTATGTCTAACAAAGGGACTTTTCAAATCTAACCCAATTACAAAATAATGTGATGATAACAGTAACTGTCCATTGTTTTCTGGAACCCTAAGACAGCAGGAACCCCACATTTCCACTATAGAGCCTAAACTTCCCCCAGTCCTGGGACCCTAGGGTAGGGCCCACTTTCCCATATGTTTCTCCCAATTCTTATCAAATAATATTGTATCTGCTGATTGCAACCTAATCAATGCAAGGAGTGCTACCCTAGCACACTTCACTTCAGACTGTGTCCAGAGACTTCAGGTGTGGAATGACAACCCTTCAGCTTCATCACTTGGGTGAGACCTTTCCTTTCATAGTATTCTCTAATTCCATCCCAGGTGGTTCACTTCCTAACAAAGTCCCAAAACCTAGATATAGACCAGGTTCCAGGAGATAGAGCATATGTTCACAGGTATCCATAAACTAGGGCAAATATATACCTGAAAGCAGTAGTACACTAGAGTTTGCAGTGAGTACCCCCCAACACTTCATCTCCACTATTACAACCTTTGGGTCCATGATTGCTCAATAATTTGTTTGGCTTTGTATGTTAACTCTCTTTTCAGCCACCAGGTTCCAGATGCCATCAGGATGCCAGCCAGGCTTCCCTGGACTGAAGACCCCACCAATGTGTCCTGGAGCTCAGCTTCCCCAGAGACTCACCCTACTAGGGAAAGAGAGAGGCAGAATGGGAATATGGATAGACCAGTCAATGCCCATGTTCAGCAGGGAAGCAATTACAGAAGCCAGACCTCCCACCTTCTGCAACCCACAAGGACCCTGGGTCCATGCTCCCAGAGGGATAGAGAATGGGAAAGCTATTGGGGAGGGGATGGGATATGGAAATTGGGTGGCAGGAACTGTGTGGAGTTGTACCCCCCATCCTATGATTTTGTTAATGTCTCTTTTCTTAAATAAATAAATTAATTAAAAAATATTTAAACATTAAAAAAACTATCTTTAATTAAAATTTGCAAAACCATCTGGTCCAGGACTTTTATTTTTGGGAAGATTTTTGATAACTGTTTCAATTTCATTAGCTGTGATGGGCCTGTTCATGTTATCCACTTCCTCTTTACTTAGTTTTGGAAGTTTGTAGGTATCTAGGAAATCATTCATTTCTTCCAGGTTCTCTAGCTTGGTGGCATATAGCTGTTCATAGAAGCCTCACATGATATGTTGAATTTCTGCAGTGTCTGTTGTGATATCTCCTCTTTCATTTACTATCCAATTTATTTGGGTCTACTCCTTTTTTTGTTTTGTGAGTCTGGCTAAAGGTTTGTCAATTTTGTTTACTCTTTCGAAGAACCAACATTTACTTTCATTGATCTTTTGTATGGTTTTCCTATTCTCAATGTTATTTATTTCTGCCCTAACTTTAGTGATTTCTGTCCTTCTGGTTGCTTTAGGATTCCTTTGTTGTTCTTCTTCTAGGTCTTTAAGATGTGCAATCAGACTGTTTATTTGTGCCTTTTCTTGTTTCCTAATGTGGGCTTGTATAGCTATGAACTTCCCTCTTAGGACTGCTTTAGCTGTGTCCCAAATATTTTGATAGCTTGTGTCTTCATTTTCATTGAACTCTCGAAACATTTTGATTTATTCCTTGATTTCCTCTTTGACCCAGAAGTTGTTAAGAAGTGTACTGTTGAGCTTCCACATTTTGGGACTGTTACTAATCTTTTGTTGATTGTTAAGTGTTAGTTTAATTCCACTGTGGTCTGAGAAGATGCTTGGGATGATTTCAATGCTCTTGAATTGGCTGATGCTGTCTTTGTGCCCTAACATACGGTCTATCCTTGAGAATGATCCATGTGGATTTGAGTAAAATGTGTATTCCAGTTTCTTGGGATGAATGACTCTGAAAATGTCCAATAGTTCTAGTTTATCTATCTCTTCATTTAGCTCCCTTATGTCTTTACTGATTTTCTTCCTGGATGATCTGTCAAGTTGAGATAGTGGGGTGTTGAAGTCCCCTACTATGATTGTGTTACTGTTAATATATTGCTGTAGCTCTTTCAGTAGAAGTTTGATGTATTTAGATGGCTTCTCATTGGGTGCATTGATATTAATAATTGTTAAGTCCTCTTGATTGACTGATCCTCTGAGCATTAAGTAGTGTCCATCCCTATCTTTTTAAATCTTATCTATTTTAAAGTCTATCATGTCAGATATGAGAATAGCTGTTCCTGCCCTTTTTTGTGGGCCATTGGCTTGTATGATAGTTTTCCATCCTTTCCCTTTAAGTCTGTGTTTGTCTTGTTGAGTTAGGTGAGTTTCCTGTAGACAACATATTGTTGGGTTGTGTTTTCTGATCCATCTTCCTACTCTGTGTCTTTTAATAGGTCAATTCAGGCCATTGACATTTATTGATATCAAAGATTGAAGATATTTTAACACCATTCTTGTAGAGTTTTAGAGTGTTTTGATATATGTCCTATTTGTGGTGGTCTGGTTGTTTATAGGAGACCTTTCAGAACTTCTTTCAGGGCAGGCTTGGTGATGGTTGCTTCCTTCAGCTGTTGCTTGTCTGAGAAGGTTTTGATGCTTCCATCTAGTCTGAATGACAGTCTAGCAGGATATAGTATTCTTGGCTGAAAGCCTTTCTCATTGAGCACTCGATAGATATCTTGCCATTCTCTTCTAGCCTGTAGTATTTGTATGGAGAAGTCTGCTGCTAATCTTATGGGTTTTCCTTTGTAGGTGACTCTTTGTTTTTCTCTTGCAGCCTTGAGGATCCTTTATCCTTATTCCTTTCCATTCTAAGTATGACATGTCCTCGTGTCTTTAGGTCTGGGTTAATTCTGTTTGGGACCCTCTGGGCATCTTGAATCTTTATGTCTTTGGTGTTGTCTAGACTAGAGAAATTTTCAGCTATTATGGCCTGGAGAATGCTTTCTTCCTCTCCTTCTCTTTCTTCCTCTGGTAAGCCAATAATGCGTATATTGTTTCTTTTGAAGTCATCCCATAGGACTCTGTTGTTTTCAGCATCTCTTAATATCTTTTTGAGATCTCTTACTTCTTTTTTAGTTGTCTCTAATTCATCCTCAATCTTGCTAATTCTGTCTTCAGCCTCATTGATTATATTCTCTCTGCCCTCTACTGCTTTCTGGAGTTCATCTATTTTGTTGCCCTGTTCTGATACTGTTTTAGCTTGTTCAGCTAGTTGCCTTCTTAGCTCAGCGATTTCAGCTTTCAGCTCTCTAATAACCATGAGATTATTAGAATTTTCCACCAAACACCATTCCCACCACCATTGTCTGATGTCTGGCATGTGAAGATCTTCTCCCATTCTGTGAGGGGTCTCTCTGTTTGTTTAATAGTTTCTTCGGATGTGCAGAAGCTTTTCAATTTGATGTAGTCCCATTGGTTTGTTTCTGCTTTGGTCTTCCTTGCAATTGGGTTTGATTCATCAAAGATGTCCTTGAGGTGTAGGTGGGAAAGTATTTTACCAATGTTTTCCTCTAAGTATTTGATTGTTTCTGGTCTGACATCTAGGTCTTTGATCCATTTGGAGTTGATTTTTGTTTCTGGTGAGATAAAGTGGTTCAATTTCATTCTTCTGCATGTTTCAACCCAGTTTTCCCAGCACCATTTATTAAAGAGAGCCTCCTTTTTCCATTTAATCCTTTGGGCCCCCTTATCAAAGATTAGATGCCCATAGGTGTTGGGATTTACTTCTGGGCTTTCAATTCTGTTCCACTGGTCTGTATGCCTATTTTTGTTCCAGTACCATGCTGTTTTGATGATGATGGCTTTATAATATAGTTTAAGGTCTGGGAGTGTGATGCCTCCATTTCTGTTTCTTTTCCTTAAGATGGTTTTGGCAATTCTAGGTGTTTTCAGGTTCCAGATAAATGATTGTAGTGTTTGTTCTATTCTCTTAAAGAAGCCTGGTGGAACTTTGATGGGTATTTCATTAAATTTGTATATGGCTCTGGGGAGAATATTCATTTTGATGATATTTATTCTTCTAATCCATGAGCATGGGATATCTTTCCATTTCTTGGTATCAGTTTCTATCTCCTTGAGTAGCGACTCATAGTTTTCAGTATACAAGTCTTTCACTTCTTTGGTCAACTTTATTCCTAGGTATTTGATTGATTTTGCTGAAACAGTAAATGGGAGTGATTTCTGGATGTCTTCTTCTTCAGATTTAGTGTTTGCATAAAGAAATGCCACTGATTTTTGTACATTGATTTTGTAGCCTGATACCTTGCTATATTGCCTAACAACTTCCAGTAATTTTCTATTGGATTCTTTAGGTCTTTCTATGTATACTATCATATCATCTGCAAATAGTGAGAGCTTGACTTCTTCCCTTCCAATCTGTATCCCTTTGATTTCTTTCTTTTGCCTGATTGCTATGGCAAGAACTTCCAATACTATGTTGAAGAGTAACGGTGACAGTGGACAGCCCTGTCTAGTCCCCGATCTAAGGGGGAGTGCTTTCAGCTTCTCTCCATTGAGTATGATGTTGGCTGTAGGTTTGCTATATAGAGACTCCACTATCTTGAGGAATTTCCCATCTATTCCCATTTTCTGTAGAGTTTTGAGCATGAATGGGTGTTGGATTTTGTCAAAGGCTTTCTCTGCATCTATTGAGATAATCATGTGGTTTTTGGCTTTGCTTTTATTGATGTGATGAATGACATTGATTGATTTACAGATGTTGAACCAGCCTTGCCTTCCTGGGATGAATCCCACTTGGTCATGATGAACAATCTTTTTGATGTGTTGCTGTATCCGGTTGGCCAAGATCTTGTTTAATATTTTGGCATCTATGTTCATCAGAGATATTGGTCTGTAGTTTTCCTTTTTTGTTCTGTCCCTATCAGCTTTTGGTATCAGGGTGATGTTGGCTTCATAAAAGGTGGAAGGGAGTATTCCTGTTTCTTCAATCTTATGGAATAGCTTAAGAAGTATGGGTATTAACTGTTTCCTGAAAGTTTTGTAGAATTCATTTGTGAAGCCATCTGGTCCAGGACTTTTGTTGTTGGGGAGATTCTTAATAACGGTTTCAATTTCTTTGTCTGTGATTGGTGCATTTAGTTCCGCATAAATTTTAAAGACATTTTCAATGAAACAAATCCAATTACAAGGAAGACTAAGGCAAGTATAAATCTATGGGACTACATCAAATTAAAAAGCTTCTTCACAGCAAAAGAAACCACTACCCAAACCAAGAGACCCCTCACAGAATGGGAGGAGATCTTTACATGCCATACATCAGATAAGAGTTTAATAACCAACATATATAAAGAGCTTGCCAGACTCAACAACAAGACAACAAATAACCTCATCCAAAAATGGGGGGAGGACATGGACAGAATATTCACCACAGAAGAGATCCAAAAGGCCGAGAAACACATGAAAAAATGCTCCAAGTCTCTGATTGTCAGAGAAATGCAAATCAAGACAACAATGAGATATCACTTCACTCCTGT
Source organism: Erinaceus europaeus (assembly GCF_950295315.1). Taxonomy (NCBI): domain Eukaryota; kingdom Metazoa; phylum Chordata; class Mammalia; order Eulipotyphla; family Erinaceidae; genus Erinaceus; species Erinaceus europaeus. The sequence goes on along the minus strand of NC_080169.1, from coordinate 91,711,021 downwards.
GAGAATGTCATACATCAGAAAAGGTAACAGCAGCAAGTGCTGGAGAGGGTGTGGGGTCAAAGGAACCCTCCTACACTGCTGGTGGGAATGTCAATTGGTCCAACCTCTGTGGAGAACAGTCTGGAGAACTCTCAGAAGGCTGAAATGGACCTACCCTATGACCCTGCAATTCCCTTCTTGGGGATATATCCTAAGGAACCCAACACATCCATCCCAAAAAATCTGTGTACACATATGTTCTTGGCAGCACAATTTGTAATAGCCAAAACCTGGAAGTAACCCAGGTGTCTAACAACAGATGAGTGGCTGAGCAAGTTGTGGTATATATACACAATGGAATACTACTCATCTGTAAAAAATGGTGACTTCACCGTTTTCAGCCGATCTTGGATGGACCTTGAAAAAATCATGTTGAGTGAAATAAGTCAGAAACAGAAGGATGAATATGGGATGACCTCACTCTCAGGCTGACGTTGAAAAATAAGATTAGAAAAGAAAACACAAGTCGAACCTGAAATGGAATTGGAGTATTACACCAAAGTAAAAGACTCTGGGGTGGGTGGGTGGGTGGGTAGGGAGAATACAGGTCCATGAAAGATGATGAATGACATAGTGGGTGTTGTATTGTTAAATGGGAATCTAGGGAATGTTATGCATGTACAAGCTATTGTATTTACTGTTGAATGTAAAACATTAATTCCCCAATAAAGAAATAAATTATTAAAAAATAAAAATAAAAAAATAATAAAATTTGCCCTTTTAAATAAAAGTTACCAAGCATTTATTTTTATATAGAGGAATAACCAAAGAAAGAGAAAATGTATCACAATAATTCTGCATGGAATGTTCTTAAAGTACCACTTTTCATTGGTGAAAATAGAATAACTTTACTGAATCCCTCAAACTTAAAAAAGTAAAAATGTCACATTGGAAACATTACCATTTTAATAAGGTTGATTTATTAAAATTTATTTAATAATCATAAATTCAATATATATAATAAAAATAAAATTTGATCCTAACCCTAGCCTATGAATATAATTTTTCATTAAATTAAATAATTGATTTAAGATTGGGGAGATAGCACAATGGTTATGCACAAAGACTTTGATCTTTTAGCTTTTGAGGTCCCAGATTCAATCCCTAGCACATAAACAAGTTAGAATTGAGCAGTGTTCCGATAAAAAACTTTAACTAAATTGTTTTCATTAAAGTTTATTAAGATCCAAAGCTTTGGTTAAAGATAGCATACTTTACTGATCATTAGGAGGTTTGATATTCAATTTCATTCATAATTATCCATTGGTATTACAGAATAATTTAACTATTAGAAATATTATTTCTAGTTTGATTACTCAATTAAATTATTTTATGGTGCATGAGTTTATATGCAGAATACTTAGTGTTCTCCAAATTACTAGTTCTGTGCAATTGAGGAAATGTGTTAAACCCATATAATGTGGAAAACAATGTACTAAGTTCTTTTATGGGCAGACTAGAATAATGAGGATATAGACTGCCCTTAATAAGTTAGAATTAAATTAAATTCTTATTAAATTCTTAGATCATTAAGTACCAAATAAATTCTGTGACTGATCTTATTCAGTATTTAAGGAAAATGCCAGAAGAAATTTTTTTTTTTTTACCTAATTGAGGGCAAGGATATGCAGAGCACCTGCTGTCATCAGCAATTGTAACTGAAAATTGCCTAAATGAGAAGCCTTGTTTAAAAATAATTCTCTTTTTAAAATTTATTTTTATTAGTGACTTATTATTAATTTACAAATTGTAAGGTAATAGGTGTATAATGCTATACAATTCCCACCACCAGAATTCTGGTTCCCCATCTCCGCTATTGGAAACTGCAGTAGTGTTTTTTTTTTTTTTTTTCTTTTTAAGAAAAGTTTTCAACTATTTTTGTAGGGGTAAGAAGCAAATTTCAGGATAAAAAAAAAACCCTCAATATTTGTCATAAGCCACTATTATTTCCTTTATAAGACATTGACTTATTGGGAGTTGGGCGGTAGCACAGCCGGTTAAGTGCAGGTGGTGCAAAGCGCAAGGACCTGCATAAGGATCCTGGTTCGAGCCTCTGGCTCTCCACCTGCAGGGGAGTTGCTTCACAGGCGGTGAAGCAGGTCTGCAGGTGTCTATCTTTCTCTTCACCTCTCTTTCTTCCCCTCCTCTATCTATTTCTCTCTGTCCTATCCAACAGGACGACAATAATAACCACAATGATAAAACAGCAAGGACAACAAAAAAAATAAGTGAATAAATAAATAAATAAATAAAAAGATTTTGACTTATTGCTTGACAAAGCCATTAACTCACTAAAACAGTGCTTTTGCATTAACAGCAAAGTGGAAGTTTCTACTTTTGTGGTCAATATTACATCAAGGTTTCCAAGTACATACATCAATTTTAGGAGGAAAGATAGATTCTACATAATCAGCTTCAGAGCTACATTTATTTTATTTTAGCCTCTAGTGTTATTGCTGTGGCTCACTGCAGGCACTACGAGTCCATTGCTCCTGGTGGCCGTTTTTTCCATTTTTACTTAACAGGACAGACAGAAACTGAGACGGGGAGGGGAGACGGGTACCTGCAGATCTGCTTCATGGTTTGTGAAGTGTTCCCTGCCAAAGGTAGGGAGCCAGGGGCTTGTACCTGGTTATTTGAGCAGGTCTTTGCCACTTAGTACTGTGTGCACCTAACCGGATGTGTCACTGCCTGCCCCTCCAAGCCCAGGGCTATATTTATAAGATCAATATTATTCTAAGACTAATCATAGATGTAACAATGATAACAATAATTGATATTAATAAAACCTCAAATGTTACTGTGCATTGTTGCAAAACATTTGTCTGCTGCTATTAGTGAGTTTATATTTAATATGTGATCTATGTTAATCTAAATTCAATATATATTAACCTATATTTCATATTAAAATATATGATGAAATTCAGTGTTGCTAAATTTATCAGTTCTATAAGGAAAGATTATTTTAGCCATGGAAATCATTTAGAGCTCATTTATAGTAGTCAAATGTACCTGTATTAAATGTATATTTATAAGTTAAAATTCAGACACTGCAATTCAGTTTTATTATGAACAGTGTTTCTAAATTATACATTTACTTATTCTTTTTCATCCATCTATTCTGTAACTAGAACTACATTATAATTGTTGTATGGATGTTCATTACTTAAAGGAAAGAATTAAAGCACTATACATTACATGAATAATATTTAATTTAATCTACTTAATTATTTAATTTTGACACACCAGTATTTTCTTTTAAAAAAGCACACTTTTGGGGGTCGGGCCGTAAGCACACATGGCGCGAAGCAGAAGGAATAGCATAAGGATCCCAGTTGGAGCCTCACCTACAGGGGGTCGCTTCACAAGCAGTGAAGCAGGTCTGCAGATGTCTATCTTTCTACCCCTCTCTCCATTTCTCTCTGTCCTATTTAACAGCAATGGCATCAATGACAACAACAATAATAATAACCACAGCAATGATAAAAAACAAGGGCAACCAAAGGGAAAAAAATAGCCTCCAGGAGTAATGGATTCATGGTGCAGGCACCAAACCCCAGCAATAACCCTGGAGGCAAAAAAAAAACAAAAAAGAAAAACCACTTTTGACTTATTTGGAAAAAAACACAGTAAGGATTTTGTCTTTCATAAATATTACCAGGTAAAAGCTGTATGTGTGCACAAGAGAGTTTGTAATGGTGTTTTAGAGGGAAACTGATTCACAGACAGAATACCCTGCTTCCAAGTAGGAAGGAACTTCTGAGTGTGGGCATCTTGCTTTGTTTCCCTTTCTGGACTCCAGGAAAGGGAAGAATGCAAGTGTGCTTTTTTGAGAAATGCTTTCATAAAGGAAAATTAACTGCATTTTCTCAGAGGTATGGGCAATATCACAAGGTAGGAGATCAAGAGCTAATTAAGTTATGTCCCATCACCCATTTTTCTCACTATATGTGAGCTGTGTTCCCATGATTCACTGCACCTGATGATCTCTGGAAACTAGTCTGCTTATAACTCTGTTGAATCCTGCTCATTTTGACTTTCCAGGTCTCCATCCCAAACTTGTATTATTGTGGAATGTTAGGGGAAAGTTGGGTGAATCAGCTGAACTATTTTTTTGCTCAGCTATAAAACTGAAAGCATTTTTGTGTGTGTGTGCTTTTTTTACCTGACACAATCTGCAAAGATGTTTCTCTCCCTCTTCTAGACTTCAGCCCTCTTGCTTCATGGAAGTACAGGAAGTTTCTTCTCAGCTGAACATAAAGACTTAGTCTGGGCTTTTGTCTCTTATCTTGTATTTCCTTTCCACTAGAATGGGTTTTCTGTTCTTAGGAGATAATGTGTGAAATAATATGTGCCATTCAGAAGACATCCTTTTATCATCTCACAGAGATGTGTGTTTGTGCTCACAGATAAGTATCCTGTTATTTTAAATTGTGATGTAAACTAACATGCAAATTTCTCCTCTCTATCTTATAAATAGACTTTTGCCCCAAATCTGGATGATTGAAGTCACCAATAAATCATCCCTGGGAGCTCTTCTTCTGGCCAGCCAAAATGTAACACCAATTCTGAAGTTAAAAAGTTCTTTTTGGGGGAGTAGGGTGGTGGCGCAACTGGTTGAGTGTATGTTACAATGTGCAAGGACCCGGGTTCAAGTCCCCGTTCCCCACCTGCAGGGGGAAAGCTTTGCAAGTGGTAAAGCTATGCTTCAGGTGTCTCTTTGTCTCCCTCTCTATCACCCCCTCCCTCTTGATTTCTGGCTAATAAAATAAATTTTTTAAAGTTTTTTTCCCCCAACACAATTGTGGTATTTTTTAAATTTAAGTTCAAAATATATAAGTCTGTATTAGACTGCTGACGTTTTCTGGAATAAAGACTTGGATTTCAGCCTCTCTTTACTCAAAACCAGTGGTCAATTGAATCCTCTTCATATTTAGTCAAGGTTATAGTGCTCTGAGATTGAATGGCACTGCTGAGTTCAGTTACTAGCCCGATGCATATGATATTTTTATTCCCCTTTGTTTGACTCAGATACATTATCACTGACATGGAATAATTTCTTTTTTTTTTTTTTGTTCTTTCTTTTTTTTTTGGAATAATTTCTTTAATACAATTTATTTTCATCACTCTTGTAGTCACTAAAGTTTATCTGCATTCATTTTAAAACTATCTGTCCTCTTCCCTGGCATCACACTTGGAGAAGCAGTATTGTCTTGATTCAGACACCTTCTTTTAAATATTAGTGTTCATTTTGAAATAAAAATTATTAGCTTAAATATGAAAAAGTGATGCAAGAGATGTAATGGACAACTTCAATAGCATCTCACTTCTGTTTTAGCTTCAGTATTTAATTTGGCAACTTATCCTGGGTCTCACCTAAAAATTCTGTATTGCTTTTGATGATGTAGTCTGACTTTGGTTAGTAATAGCTCCTACTTATGAGTTCTTGACTTCAGTTGCCTCTTTAGTTCCATATTTAAATACCACAAGAAATAACTATTCTGTGTTGACCCTTTTACCATACAATTAAAACATTTTGTAAAATCCAGGCATTACCTATGTTCAGATTTATGTACTTACACTTGTTAACTCAGAAAATGTGAATAATTTAACCCTTTTAAACTCTAGTTTCTTCATGAGTAAGAAAAGGATAAAGATGGGCATTTGAAGATTATCTATAGGTGATAGATATAAACAGTATGAAATTTTATGTTACCCACATCTGGTTGTCTGGTTTATTTCCTATAACCAGAAACAACATTCCATTCCTTTTTGCTTTCATCAACATTTCTTCCTTACAACTCTGATAATCTTCACTTATTATAAATAGTATTGGGTACTAACTTGGGGATTCTGTTTTCTAATTCCTTGACCTTTCTGTGAGATCTGATTCACAGGGATATATTAGTTTGGGAGGTTCTGTATCATGTTTCCTGGTATAATACTGATAAATACATTTATCTTGGAGTGATTATTAATCCTTTCCCTTTTGTCAAAATATTTGTATGTCCCAACTTACTCCCATTTATAACTAAACACTTGTCTTAGTTCTGAGCTATGTAATACTTAGTGTTTTCCTGATCTGAGCCTGCCATGTTCATAAATCTATCCTGTTTTCTAGAGTTTTTGTTTGTTTAGTTGATTTATATAAAAATTCTTAAATACTGCTGCATTAGGTGTGAGCTCTTGTCCTAACTCTGTATACAAGCTATGAGGAACAATATTGTAAGACTCAACGTCTGCATTTCCTTAAGATAAACTAACGTCATTTTTATAGATTGCTATGAAGCTAAAGTTAAATGGCTGTGAAAAATTACAAATAATAAAACTATACAAATATTTGGCTGGATTGATTTTTATGTATGAATGGCTCCTTCTGTTCAATGCAGTTCTATATACAAAGGATATGTGTATTGTCTATTGGCTCATTAATCTATCACTAAGATGTACAATAAGATAACTTAAAATGAAGTTGAAGCTTCTTTGAATAAGACTAAAGGCACCATCCTTCCCTACTACTACATGTCTCTGATAATCAAAATTATGTCACACTGGAAAAAAAAAAAAAGAAAACTACACATAGACCAATAGCATACAATTGAGATCCCAGGAATAAATCCTTAGACAAATGAACAGTTGATTTATGAAAAGAGGCCTGGATGTTAAATGAAGAAAGGACAGTCTTCTTAAATGAGTGATATTTGGAAAACTGGGTAGAGATATCCAGAAGGATGAAACAGAGTTGCCATATGTCACCTATACAAAAGTCAGCTCCAGACACCAAGTTATAGATGCTGCTATGACTACATCCCAGCTTCTCTGGGAAGACAACCTCACCACTGTGTCCTGAACCTTCACATCTCCAGAGCTCTGGACCACTAGGGAGAGACAGAAAAAGATATGTATTGACCTGCCCATGCTCATGCTCAGTGGAGAAGCAATTATAGAAGCCAGAACTCCTACCTTCTGCTCCCCCAAAACAACATTGATCCATACCTCCAGCAGGGGTAAGTGATAGGAAGAAGATAAGAGGGCTCTGAACTCCAGCTTCATCAACACCCAGAGAGAGAGAGAGGGAAAGGAGAGGGACATATGGTGTAGTTATGATGTCATGAATGGCTTAGAGGGGAAGAGAGGATTGTATCAGAAAAAAAGTTATTGTTATGAGATAACTATGTATAGATGTGGACAGATAAATTGTAGGGAAGATGGTTGGCCCATGTCTCCAATCTTTGGGGAACTGTGGTGGATTGCAGTGGGAAGAGTGAGAATTCAGAACTCTGGTTGTGGGAATGGTATGGATTCAAAACCCTGTCAACATGTAAATCTGTAATATAAAAATAAATAATTTAAAAAAGACAACTCCCAACAGACCAAGTACTAGGATGATAAATAAGAAGCAAGGTCTAATATAGAATAAAATATTGAAAGAACATCCTACTTTGCTTTGGAAATATTGTTGAGGACTTTGAGTCCATCATTAAGAAAAAGAAAACCAAAAACAAGCCAATGTGACTACATAAAACTACAAAGCTTTTACGTAACAACAAAAAAGCCGTCACCAAAACAAAAGATACCCTAGAAGAGAGAACACTAAGTCAGATATTATCCCCTCACTTGATTTAAAGAAGTATACAGGTTTAATATTGACTTTTATTTTTAACCATTATCTTAATATATTTGCATATTTCTGTCCTTCCTTCTCTACTTTTCTTTTCTTTCTTTTTTTTTTTTTTTTGCCACTAAGGTTATCACTGGAGCTTGGTGCCTACACAACTCCACTAGTCCTATCCCTTACCCCTCTAGGGGTATGAACCAAAATTCTTTATGCAGCACAGAAGGTGGAAGGTCTAATTTCTGTGATTGTTTCTCCTCTGTGCATGGCCATTGGCAGGTCAATCCATACCCCCATCCCATTCCTATCTTTTCTTAGTGGGATACCCTTAGCCTAACATGGGGGTGGACTATAAATATTGTTTGGGAAGATGGTGTCAGATTTGAGAACACGGTTAGAAAAGGGCAGAGAGTAACTCCCACTCCTGAAGAAAAAATATACATATGTTATTTTTTTAAATATTTATTTATTCTCTTTTGTTACCCTTGTTTTTTTATTGTTGTAGTTATTCTTCTTGTCATCATTGTTGGATAGGACAGAGAGAAATGGAGAGAGGAGGGGAAGACAGAGAGGGGGAGAGAAAGGTAGACATCTGCAGACCTGCTTCACTGCCTGTGAAGCTAACCCACTGCGCTACTGCTCATATTAGCTTTACCACATCCTTAGGAACAGGGATCCATATTTAGTCGTAGTTAGCACAGAGTCCTTTATAACCTCTGAGTTCCTGTCAGACTAAGCTTACAGTCCATAGTCAACAGGTGGGAACAGTCTAGACTGCACTTATTTTAAAACAAGTCTAAATAAGAACAGTTTATTTTAGGTTGCCTTTGATTTATCAATATTTGATTGGGTTACTTTAATTTGCTCTCCCTTTTATTATCTTCGTATTTCCTGTTTGTTTGTTTTTTTTGTCTTCCTATTTTCTCTCTACCACTGATTACTTCATTTAATCGGAATTACTTTGCTTCTTTCTGTTCAACTCTGGTTTATGATGGTACAAGAGATTGATTCTGGGACTTTGGAGCCTCAAGGATGAGAGTCTCATTGCATAACCATTATGCTAACTACTCCTGCCCCTTCTTTCTACTGAGACTTTTTTCAATAATTCTTGCTAGCAGGTTTACTGGTGAGAATTCCCTTATTTTCTGTATATGAAAATATTTTCAGTTGTTCTTAAAATTTGAAAAATAATTTGGCTGGATGAATATTTTGCACCTGGAATTTCTTATATTTTAATACATTAAATGTATCACTCTGATCCCTCCATTCCTCAAGGGGTTATAATAAAAAATCTGATGAAATCTTTTTTTTTTTTTAAGAGAGGATTAAATTAACAAAACCATAGGGTAGGAGGGGTACAACTCCACACAATTCCCACCACCCAATATCCATATCCCATCCCCTCCCCTGATAGCTTTCCCGTTCTCTATCCCTCTGGGAGCATGGACCCAGGGTCATTGTGGGATGCAGAGAGTGGAAAGTCTGGCTTCTATAATTGCTTCCCCGCTGATAGTCCTGCCTCCATATGTCAGTTTCTTCCTTTCCCTGGCAGCCATTAGTATTTTCCTTGTCCTTGCTTTTGGATAGTTTTACTATACTGTGTCTTGTTGTGGGCCTTTTTTTGAGTTTAGGAACTTAAGTGTTTGTTCAGTTTTCTGGGTGTCTATGTTTTGAATACTGCCCAGGTGTTGAAGATTTCCCATATTTTTTAAATAAATATAATCTCTGTCCTTCTCTTTCTTCTTCTGTAGGCATTCCCATAATTCTTATATTCATTTTTATATTGGGATCTACAATTTCATGGCAGATAACTTCGTTTTTTCTGAACCTTTCCTTGTCAACTTTTCTTGAATACGCAAACTGTGGTGGCTGTATCTCCTAACACTGGTATTCTTTCCTCAACATGACCTAGTCTACTTTCTAGGCCTGCTACCTGAGGTGTTTTTATGGTGTACTTTAAGCCTTGTAGCACTGTTCAGAATTATTCATCATGATTTCTAACTTTTCAGAAAATTTATGTTTTTATAATTCTTCAGTGGAGTGGTCTCTGAAGTCTTGAATTTGTGTCTGGATATTTAGTTTAGATCCTTGGCTTATTTTCAGAATAAGTGTTCTGAATCATGCCTCTGCCATTTCTTCCAAGTTTATGTACATCTGATCTTTTTCTGTCATAGCTGCCATTTGAGTATGTCTAGATTTACTCCTTTAAATGTGGTTTCTGTGTAAGTACTGCGCGCTAACCAATTGCGCCACTGGAGCTCCTAAATGTGGTTTCTAAAGTTGAGCTGCAGAGAGTGCTGTGACTGTGTTGTGTTGCTGGATTTTCTTAATTGTATATATTATTGTAAGGAGAGGGCAGGGAGAATTTTATGGTGTATTACCAGGCTGACAGTATGCCTATGGGGACAGCATAGGGTGTCAGTGCCATGTTTCAGTTTTCTCTGGCCTCTGGACATTGATAGCATAGGGGGAACTATTTCCTTATTATTGCATATATGAACAATATATTCTGGGGTATAGGCTGGACCATACAATTTAAGTTCTTGGCATATGTTTTTTCCTGATATACAGGTGGACACTTACTAGCAGTTCAATATTCTGAGCTCTTAAAGTAACAGATTATATGCCTAGTGTTTTATAACCACTATATAAAATCACAACAGTATTTTATAACACTCACTATAATTTGAAGTTATTGCCTGAGCATTATGACTCATCATCCAGGAGATAACTGGTAGAAGTACCATTATTAGTGTGAAGAACATAAATCAAAATAGATCTGGATTTAAATCTTGCCTCTGCTCTCCAAAAGATTTACCTTTATCAAGACTTTTATCAGAGCCTCCAAGCCCTTGTCTTTAAGAAGAGAATGTTTTGCTTACTTAGACACTTAATTTTTATCTGAATTAGAATTAAATGACCTGGAACCCTATGAGTCTTCAAGGAATGGGTGAATTTACTTGTAGTAATGAGCATAATATTTCATCTTGTTCCCTTTTCCACCTTTATCAGAAAAATTATACTTCAATTCCTTCTCTTTTCTGGACTTCTTACTTGGATCAATTTGAGCTCAAACCTTTGCTATGCTGAGGGTAGGTCCAGGACCTTTTTTTTTTTTATTCTTAGGTATGAAGATAAATGGAATACACTGAGATTTACTGACTATATTATGGCAAGTTTTTTTGGCAACTAGTCTTATTCTGGTCTTACCTGTCTTAGAAAGTAACATTTATTAATATTTAACTTCTATGTATATGCCTGTTTAGTGGCATATAATATAGGGATAATGCAAAAGTGCCAAATTTCTTCTCTCAATAAATTTATTATCTAAAGTGATGGACAGCTCTATGCCCTTGAGAGGTAGAAAGTAGAGAACAGTTGTGTGCTGGCAGGCAGTGCCACTCTCTGACCCAATGTACTTTCTCTCCTTATCATATATACAGTTTGTCTGCTTCATGTGTACATTTGAGATCACATCGCTTTGTAGAATAGTACCTACCAAATGATATTGCATCTGCTGACCCCAACCTAATCAATGCAAGGAATACTACCTCGGCTTCACTTCAGACTGTGTCCGGAGACCTCAAGCATGGAATGTCAACTCTTCAGCCTTATTACTTGGGTGAGACCTTTCCTTTACCATAGGATTCTAAAATTCCATTTTGGTTGGTTCACTTCTTCTTTCACTTTTTTTTTTTTTAATTTGATACTAGGATTTTTTTCTTTTTCTTTTTTAAAAAATTTATTTATTTATTTATTTAAGAAAAGAGACATTAACAAAACCATAGAATAAGAGGGGTACAATTTTGCACAATTCCCATAACCTGATCTCCACATCCCACCCCCTCCCCTGATAGCCTTCCCATTCTCTATCTCTCTGGGAGTATGGATCCAGGGTCGTTGTGGGTTGCAGAGGGTGGAAGGTCTGGCTTCTGTAATTGCTTCCCAGCTGAACATGGGCGTTGACTGGTCGATCCATACTCCCAGTCTGTCTCTCTCTTTCCCTAGTAGGGTGGGGCTCTGAGGAAGGGGAGCTCCAGTACACAGTGACGGGGTTGTCTGTCCAGGGAAGTCTGGTCAGCATCCGGAACCTGGTGGCTGAAAAGAGAGTTAACATACAAAGCCAAACAAATTGTTGAACAATCATGGACCTAAAGACTGTAATAGTGCAGATGAAGTGTTGGGGTATTCCCTGCATGCTCTTGTGTACTTCTGCTTTCAGGTATATATTTTTCCCCTAGTTTATGGGCACAGGTGAACCTATGCTCTATCTCAGGGGACCTGGACTATATCTAGGTTTGGGGACTTTATTGGGGAGTGGAACACCTGGAATGGAATTAGAGAATACTATGAAAGGAAAGGTCTCACCTGAGTGATGAAGCTGAAGGGTTGTCATTCCACACCTGAAGTCTCTGGTCACAGTCTAAAGTGAAGCATGCTGGGGTGGCACTCCTTGTGTTGATTAGGTTGTGATCCGCGGATGCAATATTATTTTATTTGAATTGAGAGCAGCATGCAGAAAAGTGGGCCCCACCCTAAGGTTCCAGGACTGGGGAAAATATAGGCTCTATAGTGGAAATGTGAGGTTCCTGTTGTCTTAGGATTCAAGAAGACAATGGATAGTTATTGTTATCATCACATTATTTGGTGATAGGGTTAACTTTGGAAAGTCCTTTTGATAGGATTTGGGGTATAGTACCCAGCATCTTTAGCTGTGTTGTCTGTTGCTTCTGTTCTCCCTGGTCTAGGCTTTTGGGAGAGAACATATCAAAGACAGCCTATGTATTAAAAAGACTCTGTGTTTTAAGAAGTTCTAGACATATCGTCAGTTTTTCGCTTCTCATATTAATTAAATAGTGGTTTATATAATGTTTACACTTTAATAGGATTGTACATAAACACCACTCCCACCACCAAAAGACTTGTTAATAAGGCCTCAAAAATCAGGATATAGACCAGGTTCCATGAGATAAGTCATATGTTCACATACATCCATACATTAGGGAAAAATATATACCTGAAAACAAATGTGCACAATAGTCTGGAGTGAGTCAGTATATGCAGTAAGCAAGTAGAAAGAACTAAAAAGGCACCATAAAGTTCATAATGAAATAGTTTCTACTCAGACTTAAAATACCCTCTTCACCTACTTTCTATTACACTTCCTTCACTCACTCCAAAGCTGATCTTATCAAAGCAAGGACTGTAAAAGCTGAATAAGGGTAAAAGACTGGCATACTTTAATGATGACTCTTTAGTCACTATCAGGAAATCCCATCAGCTGGGGCCCTAGTCAGGGAGTCCTGAGATTCCCAAATAGACATGATGGGCCTAGACCTCGAACAAATCCCTCTCACTATTGTTCCTGGTCATTCATATCAGGAACAACGCAATAGACCCCTTTGTGGGCCCCCATAGGATCTTTCCCTCAATATGGATCAACAATGGTAGAGAATATTCTATCCTTTGAGGGGTGGTTGGACAATATACTCTATATTCTACCTGAGGAAGATGAGTCCTGAAATGGGCAGCTTAGAATATTCCTACTCATGACTACAGAATGTGAGCTCAGATCTACAGCGTTGCAGAGGTTACATAGGCTCCTAAGCTGAATATGGGTCCCAGATAAGATGAAATCAATGGAGTTACAGTCAACGATATTTATACAAAAAAAAAACAAAAACAATATTTATGCACCTTTGTCATATTTGGAAGTTACTTTCTTCCATGACCCAGTTTTCTGGTTCTTTTTCCAGAACATCATCTCCCCAGAAAATAACTAGGATCCACCTGCATATCAGATGTAAGGATCAGAAAACAAACAAACAAACAAACAAAAAACCAAACCAAAACAAACAAACAAAAAACCCACTAGTATAGTCATGGGCTCTTTGGAATATAACTAAGTTAGGCCTACTAACAATCTATAAAACATAAAACCCCAAATCTTCATCTGCACTATTCCAGCCTGTAGGTTTGCGATTAGTCAGCAATTTGTTTGGCTTTATATGTTAACTTTTCTTTCAGCCACCAGGTTCCAGATGCTAGCATGATGCCAACTAGACTACCCTGGGCAGACTACCCCACCAATATGTCCTGGAACCCTGCTTTCCCAGAGCCTTGCCCCACTAAGTAAAGAGATAGACAGGCTGGGAATATGGATGGGGGGAAGCAATTACAGAAGCCAGACCTTCCATTCTCCACCCCATAATGTCCTTTGGTCCATACTCCCAGTTGGACAAAGAATAGAAAAGTTATCAGGGGGAGGGGATGGGATACAGAGTACTGGTGGTGGGAATTGTGTTGAGTTTTACTCCTCTTATCCTATGATTTTTGTCAGTGTTTCCTTTTTATAAATAAAAAATTAAAAAATATATATCAGAAGAGAAAACACTAAGCAGAAGCTGGACTAAATTTGGTGTATTGCATCAAAGTAAAAGACTCTAGGGTTGGGGAGGGGGCGGGTTCAGGTCCTGGACCATGAGGGCAGAGGAGGACCTAGTGGTGGTTTATTATGTGGAAAACTGGGAAATGTTGCACATGTACAAACCATTGTATTTTACTATTGACTGTAAACCATTAATCTCCCAATAAATAAATTTAAAAAGAGAAGAAGAGAAAAGAAAGGAAAAGAAAAGAAAAGAAAAGAAAAGAAAAGAAAAGAAAAGAAAAGAAAAGAAAGGCATTTGTTCAGACCACAACATGGCATGACCTGCAGGGTTTCTTCCAAGTCACAAACATAGGGGCAGATGCCATGTTATTTTTTTTTTTTCCACCTGTGACTCCTTAGAGGCAAAGTTTTACTAGGCTGTGGATTAGGGATCCTGCCAGGTTTCCAAAATAAGGCAACCTCAACAAAACAACTAAACAGGAGGTAGAAAAGACAAGTATCAGATTCAAGTACTCTTGGGGACTTAAGAGACAATCTGACTCCAAAAACCAGACTGAGGATACTGGCCAAGAGCTATTGAGAGCCTGTCACCTAGCAGTGTGACAACAATTAATAAAAGAGAGTAGGAAGCCTTTCATTTTCCCAGATTTAAGGTAAGTTTTTAGAGTAAGTCTGGGGATTGTGTTTTCACATCTTTTTCTTTCCTGAAATCTAACATTTGCTCTGCATGCCAATTAGAAAAACATAATTGAGTGATTTTTTTCCCCCTGTATGCAGAGTAACATCATTGGAGGGTTCTGTTCCTTCAGCAGTGTGATCATGGTTACTATAATTAAAACTGAGAGCTCAGGAGTAAGTTGGTGAGCACCACTTAATGGAAAGCAGCAGTAGCGGCCGCTTACATTTCTGAAATGATAGACAGATGGAAACCAGCAGCTGTGATGAAAGTGCAGTAAATAAAACATCAGTTGGAGTCCTTAAAAAATAACTTCCCTAAGAGTGACAGTACCCTATATTTAGGAAGCATAATTCCTAGGTTCCATGTCCTGAGATTTAATAAGCTGTCCAAAGTCAGCTCAGGGGAACTTCTCTGAAAAAACACTTTGAGTTTCCTGTACTGCTTTAAAGGAAAAGTTGTTCAAAAGGCTGCCTCTAGCCCTAATCTAAGATGAATACCAAAATGTACTAGACCATAACTACTTTAACAAATATCTTTAACTACTTGAAAACATAATTTTATGTCTATTGAATCTGATATTTCTAAAAAGCAAGTCTTGTATGTTTTTTGCCTTATTTCATAATATTTAGTAATTATTATATTTAAATAAAGTATTGGTCTGCTATGAATTGAAAATTAGGAAGAAAAGAAAAAACAAAGAAAGAAAAAACTGGCCCTTTGTCATAGACCATGTGAGAAGCAATATTCTAGTGTTGTTCTTTTGTTTTTGTGAACATCCAAATATTTAACGTTTTGGGATTTGAATTCCATCAACTCTTTGCTACAATAAGTAGTTCAGCTGTTGAGAGGCAGAAGTAGCCATACGTAATGCATATATAAATGGACACGGTTATATTTAAATGAAATTTTATTTCTTAAAAAATTATTTAAGTTTATGGATGATATAGAGAGAATGAGAGGGAGAGAGAACAGAGTAATGCTTGCTGTTGTATATTCAGTGTGAGGGATTAAATTTTGTGATCCTACTCATGAAAATGCTGTACCTGGGATACACACACACACACACACACACACACACACACACACACACTAAAAAATGTGTGTACACACACACACACACTAAAAAATGTGTGTACCTGGGATACACACACACACGCACACACACACACACACACACACACGCACACACTAAAAAACAACACTCCCAACACATAAACAACAACAAAAAATAGAAACAAACACAAACCATTTCCTTCCAAAGACAAATAGGATATATCCTGCTCTAGATATATTTATTTCCTCAAAATTACCGATAAATCAACTTAGGAAGACTTCAATTGAGAAAGTGTGTGGTAGACCCTATGGCATTATGTTTCCTTTTATTTCATCTTAATTTTACCTTTTATTTATAAAAAGGAAACACTGACAAAAACCATAGGATAAGAGGGGTACAGCTCCACACAATTCCCACCACCAGAACTGCATATCTCATCCTCTCCCCTGATAACCTTCCTATTCTTTTTCCCTCTGGGAGTATGGACACAGGGTCATTATGGGGTGTAGAAGGTGGAAGGTCTGGCTTCTGTAATTGCTTCCCCAATGAAGATAGCTTTGGAAGGTCGATCCTTACTCCCAATCTGTATCTCCCTTTCCCTAGTGGGTTGGGGTTCTGGGGAAACAGGGTTCTAGGACACATTAGTGGGGTCATCTGCCCAGGGTAGTCCAGTTGGCATTATACTAGCATCTGGAACCTGGTGGCTGAAAAAAAAGAGTTAATATATAGAGCCAAAAATATTGTTAACTAATCATGAATCTAAAGACTGGAAGATTTCATATGAAGAATTGGAGGGTCTCTGTTTTATAGATAGTTAGTTGGTCTTATGTTTCTAACAGTAGCTCAGGTGGTGCTATGGTTCAAGGTCTTACTCTGAGAAGAAAGCCTTGATCAAAGGGCTCTGAACCTAAAAGTTAATGATAATATTTGAGCTCACTCTGCATTATACTAGTGGAAAAACTGAGGGGGCAAGCTGTCTGTTCTCCAATTCTTTGTTTTTGCATCAGAATAAAAGGAAAAAGAATTGGTAATTTTGAGTACATTCCAGACTTGTCCTTTATTTAAAATAACTCAGTTATATTCACCAGGAAATTTAACTGAATTTAATACAGTTAAAAATATTTCAGTTTTTAATTACATGATATATGATATTTTTCATGTCAGGTTTTGGAAATAACAAGAACTAACACTTCACCAAACTGATAGAACAGGTTGGATAACTTGGAGGTTTTTTCTTAATAAATATTTGCATTTGATGCAAGAAGTAGTGTAAGGGCTTATTTTCCACTGCCTACTAATGAGTTTGTGGGGGAGGAGAACCATATTTCAATATAATTCTAATTTCCCAAATTCAAGAGCTATAAAATGGTCAATTTGACTTCAGATAATTTAGCACACAAGACAGTATTACTATTTCTACTGCACACAACCCCACCAGAGATGGACATTTTCTCCATTCTTTTAAAGGAAGATATGAGGAAACTATATTGTGTGCACTGGGAGAAGCTACTGATTCCCCACCTTGTTAGAGTATGAGAGGGATGTTTTGTGTCTCTGAATCAGTTGTGTTAAGAAGGTGGGTCAACTGATGCCTACATCTTGGGCAGGTAGTAAGATCCTTTGTTCCTGGCACTTTCAGAAAGTAACTTTGTCTAGAATGGAAAGGAGTGTGGTTCTTCAAGTACTGAATACAGTGGAAAAATGAGAAAGCAAGGTCCTGAGAACTAAGAATAATCTACAAGGTTCTTAAAGTGTAGAACTGCTAAGTCAATCTTGACATAGAATTCTAAGCAGTAGCAGACGTAAGAATGAACTCGAATAAGGTGACACTGCTGCCATGTGAACATCATCCCAGAAGGAAGACACAGATTGAGAACTGAGCATTAATACCCTTAAGCAAATATTTCTAAATTCTCTCAAAATATACCCTTTACACTCTAGCTGTACATATAGAAGAAGACAGGTCCAAAAAGTCATAACCTTGGAGACAAGGTGACCTGCGATGACTAACAAAGCATATGGTGTGTTTTAAAATGGCTCTGGACATTTGAAATCCTAACAAGAATCACCATGGAGGAAACAGTAAGCAAGGACCCTTCACTGATATGTTGTCAGACTTAACAGAATTCTTGAAAGTGATTTTGTAGGGCTGAAAATGAGGAATAAGTGCTACTACTATAGGAGCTCAACTGGGGAATCTTCTCTATTAACTTAATATAAGATTTCCCCTCTACAAATATCTTAAATATCTTCAGAGGTTATCCCAGTTAAGTCTCATTCTCAAGAGTGACATCAAGTGGCAGTGAGAAACAAAACAATTGACTGAAGTCACCAATATTCTCCCCACTTAAAAAAATGGATCTTTTATTTATTTATTTGGTGGTACAGATAGAAATTGAAAGTGGAAAGGGAGGTAAAGAGGAGTAGAGAAAGAGAGACACCAGCAGCATTGCTTCACCACTTGCAAAACCTTTCCCCCTGCATGTGGGGACTAGAGGCATGAACCCAAGTCCTTTTGTTTAGTACTGTCTGCATTCAACCAACTGCAGCATCACCTGACCCCATTCTCCTCACATTGATGTAAAATTCAGATGAGCCCGATCTCTTTATACCAACCATATGTTTTTGACAAGTTCACAGGAAAGAGAACCCTGATAAGTGAGGCAACTGGTAATAAGGTAGATAGAATCTTATGTCATAAATCATAAAATGAAAGCTATAATAACATAGCCTCCCTCATTTTTGAGTTTGTAACTTTTTTATAGTTATCAAGTAAAATTATAGAGTTTTTGAAAATAATAAAATAGAAAGCCATAATATTAATACATATCTTATAGTTAGTACATATTACAGTTATCTTTGGTTGGCAATTCAATATCAGACAAATTATAGGTAACTATTGTCTTACTTGTTGTACCTTGTACTTTTAGAAGTTCCATTACCTAATGGTTCTATTTTAGTAAAATTTTGCCCCTCCAAAAGATATGCAAATCTCTTAATCTCAGTTATTTGTAGATGTGACTTTATTTGGAAATAGGATGTTGGAGGATAAAATTCAATCAAGATGGGATCATTAGGGTGATCTCTAATTAAATGTAACTGTTGTTATGATAAAAGAAAGAGAAACAGAAATACATATAAAGGAGTAATAGGTAATGTCCAATGCAAAGGCCAGTGTTAAATTGTCTCAAGTTAAGGGATACCTGGAGATAGTATTACATAGAAAAGACCATAGGGGTCCTCCCCAGGAGTTGTCAAGAACTAATTAATAAATTTAAGAATGGAGAATTTTCTTGTCAGAGAACAGCATCCAAAAAACATAAGGTAATACATTTAGCCATAGAAAGGCTTTCATCTATACTTTGAACTTGACAAAAGAACTTTATAAATGCTGGGATTCCTTTGTAAAATGCATAGTTTGTAGGATGCATAGGTATGTTAGTTTCCAGGACACTTACCAGCCTGACAGTGGAAATCTTGACTGTTCTTTGAGTGAATGGATATAAAGTATTGGTCAATTTCTGCTCTTAAGATTTTTTACCTTTCCTATCTTCCCATTTCCTTCTTCATTCTCTCTTCATCTTTGATGTAGTAAATGCTGAAAGGTAGATTTTTAAAGCTAGTCTATCTCTTTACTAGAGTGCTGAAATGAGAAAGCTAATTTGAAAATCTTGCTAGCTGAAAAATGGCCAACCACTTACTAGAAAGCTCTCTTGGGAACTAGCTTTTCCCCACAAACAGTAAGCTGAAAGATGCAAATAATTAGCTGAGACTTCAACTAGTAGGATGGGATTTCTCTTGCTTCATGAAGATAGTTGCTGAATATGCTACAATGAGTTGGCTTCTTTCCTAGAGGGAGGTTTCAGGTAAATTTAAAGAAAGATGCTAAATATTTGAGAAAGAACTTCATAAATATAAGCAGTGATATAAACCAGTGTTATACCAACAGAGCAGCAAATGTGTCCATTTTAGCTTGTTCTCCACAAAGAGGAGATTTTAGACTAGACAGTGAAGAGCACATGTGCCCTCCTCAACAAAAACATAAACCCCCAGTCAACTCTTCCTTTGCTCCTAAAACACAATTTCCTCACAAAGCTGCTACAGGGAAAGTAGAAGTCTCTCAGAGAAAGGGAAAATGAGGCACTCACACAAAATCTGAAGCCTGAGATGGGAACACAAGCAAGACAGACTTTTGAGTTAGTTTCCTAGCAACACAAATCCAGCGTAATTTAAGCATTTTCTGTTCATTTGAAAATAGTAGTCTCTGAGAGAGAGAAAAAAAAAATAGAGAGAGAGAAGGGACTTATCAAGGGTCAACAAATTATTTAACTCCTGTATCCTAACAAGAAAATCAGATCATAATAATCCCTAGCTACTCAAGAATCCATACCTCTCCAGCGATTATTTAGAATAGTTTCTGGCTCAGCTAATAAAGTTAAAAAATTGGCAGATTGTCAGTGAATGAGTTCCTAGCTCAATGAACTGATTTAAGTCATTGCTACAGATCTGAGCTGTGAAACAGCAGGAAAACCTTACCCCAGAGGTGGGAGGACTCTACTTCTGCTCACTTATGCTTTCCCAACCAGGAGCAAAGTCAAATTAAAGCAAGTGTCACAACAGATTTAGCACATGGCATGCATTTTAAGAGTTAACAAATCCTCTGAAATCAAATGTTTTTCTTGGTACATTAGGTGAACGCTGCCATTGTCTTTTTGTTTGTTTTGTACACAAAAGATGGGATACTACATTTATTTATTCATTCACTTATTTTCTACCACCAGAGTTGTCACTGAGATTCAGGATCTGCAATGCAAAACTACAGCTCTTAGCAGTTTTTTTTTCTTTCTTTCTTTCTTTCTTTCTTTCTTTCTTTCTTTCTTTCTTTCTTTCTTTCTTTCTTTTTTTGATAGAGACAGAAAGAAATGGGGAGTGGATAGTCACCCGGAGAGGGAAAAACCTGAAGCACTCCTGTACCATACCTAAAACTTCCCCACTGCAGATGGGGGCAGGGGGGTGAGCCCTGTTATCATGCCCTTAAGCATGATAACATCTATGTAGAATACTAGATGTGCTATAGCTGGTTTATTTTATTTATTTATTTATTTATTTATTTATTTATTGTAGCTAATGCTTCGCTTCTTTGGCTTTTTTAGATAGGAGAGAGACAGAGATAGGGAGAGGGGAAAGATGATAAAGTAAAAAATAGATTAATATAGGCTTGTGCTTCCCTTGTGTCTGATGTGTTGAATGTCCTCCCTCCTCATTCCTGAGCAGGACAGCTAGGGAGGAATCTAGCCTAGCCAGACGACGTAAGAATCCTGTAACTAAGTAGCATCAGGGCCAAAGATCATGTGCCTGCACTGTACCTATGTCTGCATTCCCTTTGTAACTGAGATGTAAAACTCTATATAAGCCTGTGATGTTCCTTTGTCTGGTAAAAAGAGAACTTCCTGGAGCTATCCAGATTTCTCACCAATATGTCCTGGAATCCCACCTTTCCAGAGCCCTACCCCACTAAGGAAAGACAGAAACAGGTTGGGAGTAAGGGTAGACCTGCAGAAACCTATGTCTAGTGAAGAAGCAATTACAGAAGCTAGACTTCCCACCTTCTGCACCCCATAATGTTTCTGGGTCCAAACTTCCAAAGGGATAAAGAATAGGAAAGTTTCCAATCTAAGGGGTGGGAGGGAAAACTCTGTTGGTGGCAGTTGTGTGGGAATGTATCCCTTTTTTATCCAAGGCACTTGTTCATAAATAAAAAGAAAGTCAAAAATATTCCTGATATATAGATTTATAAATTCATATACATAAGCATAGCTACTTTACTAAGGAGTTAACTATTTACAGTACAGTTGTTGACATATAAATACAATCTCTCATCTCCCCTTGATAATTATCTAGGTGTCTGAAAGACACTTGCTCCCCCTACCTAGGTACTCCTCCCCTACTATACTCTAGGGTTCAAACTGCCCTCCATCTCTTCTGCACTTCCCATATCTTCTTCCCTAGAATGTTTTGCTTTGGTGAAATATACCACACTCTCTCCAAGCTTCATCATATGCCTTCCCATACTGTCCTTTTCTTACAAATAGAATTAAAAAAAAAAAAAAAAACACTGTAGTGGAGGCTTAAATATGAGGATGCCTCTGGAATCTGATGAGAGTTTTCCAGAAGTTAACAGAGGAACTATAAAATACACATGCCTGCTTAGTGTGTTTTATGCTATTTAGCATATCTTAAATCATCATTGTTCCACTAGCTGAAAGGAAAAGAGAAACATGTATTACCTTAACATACCTCCTTAAGGTTAGTGACAGTGTTATTTTGTTTTTAAGTTTTACATGTCTACAGTAAGCGATGTAATTATGATATCATAATTAGTGTACACTTACAACCTTGTTAAATTCAAGACCAGAGACTATTTATTTGCTTAATGTAGGGGATGTGGTGGAGCCTGGCAGGGTTTGACCTGAGATGTGAGTCCGTCCTGTTAGTCTCTCTCTCTACAAAGGGGTTGAGCAAAAGGGGGACACAGGAATCTCAAAAGGTTGTCCATCATATCGAATTCCCTGCTTCACAAAACACCTTGCATTTTCCAGCCTCCAGGAACCAGCATTCCTTAAAACAGTAAACCTTTTCCACCTTGCATTCCTTGATACTGTGGCCCATCCTTTTATTATCTACATATCAGTCTTCTGCTTTGTCTAACAGATGACTTAAGGCCTCCCTATTCCCCCACCCATTCTGCTCATTTAACATATTTCTTTTCTACCCTCAAGACCACAGGGTATTATTAATTCTACCAGTTAACCCCTAGCAACAGTTGCTAAGAAAGCCCCTACCATTTCCAGCCCCTTCCACCTTTCTCCTCCCCTTTCCTAACCATGTATGGTATTGTCAAGCCACTTCCGTTTCTGTCTTGTCTCTTCCATAGTCTGACCTGGAGGAAGATGTGAGTGCAGACCAGGAAGTTGACGCTGGCCATTGCGATTTTATGCTGTGGCTTAACGAGGTGTGAGACCACCAACTCTAGGGCACTTGGATGAATAAAGATTTGAATTGCCTTGCCACCAAGAGCTTCCTGGGTCATCTCTCTCTTGTGTGCATCGTTATCCCAACAGCTTAAGAGTTCCAGAATTTGGGGGGTCGGGCGGTGGCGCAGTGGGTTAAGCGCATGTGGCGCAAAGCGCAGGGACCGGCGTAAGGATCCCGGTTCGAGCCCCCGGCTCCCCACCTGCAGGGGAGTCCCTTCACAGGCGGTGAAGCAGGTCTGCAGGTGTCTATCTTTCTCTCCCCTTCTCTGTCTTCCCCTCCTCTCTCCATTTCTCTCTGTCCTATCCAACAACGAATTGCGTCAACAAGGGCAATAATAATAGCCACAACGAAGCTGCAACTAAAGGGGGAAAAAATGGCCTCCAGGAGCGGTGGATTCATGGTGCAGACACCGAGCCCAGCAATAACCCTGGAGGAGGAAAAAAAAAAAAAAAGAGTTCCAGAATTTGAAACATAGGTACAATGTCAAATTCTGAAACTGCCTAGATTTGAAAATGCCCTTATCTGCTAATTAAGTAACTTGTTTATTGTGAACTATGAAAATTTAAATCACAGCGAAAAACACAACTTCAGATAGAACTAGTACAATATTAGTGTGACATAGTTTTCTCTACGTAGGGAAAATCAAAAGGTCAAGCTTCCAAACTGAGCAAGATAATCAAGGAGAAGGATTTGGGATATAAAAAAACATTATTTTAATTTTCTTATATTCATTTTCCCTTTTGTTGCCTTTGTTATTTTTCATTGTTGTTGTAGTAATTATTATTGTTGTTGTTGATGTCATTGTTGTTGGATAGGACAGAGAGAAATGGAGAGAGGAGGGGAAGACAGAGAGAGGGAGAGAAAGATAGACACCTACAGACCTGCTTCACCACTTGTGAAGTGACTCCCCTGCAAGTGGAGAACCGGGGGCTCGAACCCGGATTCTTACATCAGTCCTTACACTTTGTGCCATGTGTGCTTAACCTGCTGTGCTACTGTCCAACTCCCCCCAAGATTTTAATTTTTTATTTTTATTTATTTATTTTTGGTACTGGTATGGGGTTATTACTGGGGCTTTGTGCCAGTATAACAAATCCACACCTGCTTCACCAGTGAAGCTTCTTTCCTGCAGGTGGGAAGCAGGGGCTTGAACCCTGGTCCTTGCACATGGTATCAAGTGTGTGCCAACAGGTGTGTCACCACAAGCCCGAAAATGAAAGTGTTATACCATTGAGCCTGGCTGATAGGCTTCCATAATAGGTACATACTTAGCATGTAAACTACTTCCTTATGCTGATTCATTAGGTCCATTCTTATGGTGTGAGCTTAGATGATTACAGATTTTATCTGGAATTTGCCTTTCTCACACTTGCATGGCAAAGAAGCTTTCCCTCTATAAATAAAAAAGAAGCACATTCACCCTGATTAAAATTAAATAAGATGGTTTTGAATATTGGTTTTTAAGTATTTATCAATTTTATAGTTTAACTGGCATGAGAGTTTGGTTTCTGTCAGAACATATTATTACAGGTACATCTTGTTTTACCACTTCCAGATGACAATAATTTTCTAGTCAGTACAAAAAGAAAGCACAAGTGCAAATATTATTAAAAATGATATTTTAGCAGGTAAGAATTTGTATAAGCATTGATAAGCAGCTACCAAGATAATATTTAAGTGAAAACAGTTCAGTTTAAAATAAGTGGTAAATGGGGGCGGAGCCAAGATGGCGGACTGAGAAGTAGCTTCTGGTCTGAGTTCTTACAACTACTACTGGAAACGGTAGGCTTTTTTGCCTTCAGCAGGACAGTGAATTTGGGGTCCTAGCTGTGACACCATGGGGGTGAATATAGCCCAGTTTGGGTTAGAATATAGAGGAAAAAAGAAGGGAAGTTTTTTTTTAATATTCCCAAAGTGCAATCCTGTCCCCTCCCCCCCCAATCAGACCCTGGGTGCCAGAAAGCTGCTCCTAGAAGGCTTCCCTGCTGAGCTTCTTTCTTTACCAAGATTCCTAGCTCAGCAGGGGTTCCATTCCAAGTCTATTCCTTTCTGAAATCCTCAGCCCTCTTTCTTTCTAAATTGTCAATTGGATCTAAAAAAGGGAAAGATGCCCTGAGGTGTTTGTTTGTTTGTTTTTGGTTTGTTTGTTTGTTTAACTTTCTTAACAATCAGCTGCCTCTGCTCAGGTGGCTTGAGGCAATCTGGGACAGGGCTTTTTACCCTGCTTTATTTTATTATTAATATTATATAAAGGTGTATCTCTTTCCCCCACTCCTTTAGGTTGAGCAGAATTAACTTTTAGTGTATTTTCCATTGCTAGGGGACTGGGTGTCTTATGCATTGTGAGAGGAACTTGTTTCACTATTCCTACCTCCTCTACCCACTCTCCCCTTCTCCCTCCTCCTAGCTAATTAAAAAATAAAATAAAAAATAATTAATTAATTTAAAAACTTTTATTTCACAGCTCCTTTATTACAGTTCTTTTTCTTATCTGTTTATTTTCTTATTTTCTCTCTCTTGTTTTCTTCCTTTTTTTTTTCTTGTGTTCCTTTCTTCTTTCCTCCGTCTTCGGCTCTATGAATTCACTGATAGTCATTTGTGAATTATTTTGGGGAATAAATCTTTCTCAGGTGTACTCTCTATGTCCACTGCTCTACTTCCCTTTCTCCTCTTGCTATCCCTAGAATATAAGGTGGATAGTAGATTTGCATAATTGTCTATTCTTGCTATTGCTTTTATCCTTTCTCTTTCTTCTTCACTTGGATTTGGTTGCTATTTTTTCATGGACTGGAGACATTGTTTGCCTCACTGATAGTGGTTAAACTGCTTCAATCCTAGCTTCAGTTTCTATTGTAATTTCTGAGGTTGTGATTGCATTTGTCATGAAGGTATTTAGTACAGTGTTGCTTGTACTCAAAAGACAACAACTGAGGAGCAAAGGAACATAAAAATCATTAAAAAGTAAAAAAAATGGGTAGATCAAGAGCAAATAAAACTGCTACTATAGTGAATGAAGACAAAAGCAGAAAACAGAATTAGTCAGACAGAGGATGAGTTAGAGAAAACTTAGAAAGAGGTGAAAGAGCTCAAAAAGAGATTGAGAGACAATGTAAACAACAACAGAGACATATGGGATGATTTCAAAAGAAGTAACATTCATATAATTGGCCTGCCAGAGGAAGAAAGAGAGGAAGGGGAAGCAAACATTCTAGAGGAAATAATACAAGAAAACTTCCAATACCTGAATAACAGAAAGGACATTAAGATTCAAGAGGCCCAGAGAGTTCCAAACAGAATCAACCCAGACCTGAAGACATCAAGACACATCATAGTCACAATGAGAAAAAGTAAGGATAAAGAAAGGATCCTAAAGGCTGCAAGAGAAAAACAAAAAGTCACATACAGGGGAAAACCCATAAGACTATCTGCAGACTTCTCCACTCAAACTCTAAAAGCCAGAAGAGAATGGCAAGATATCTATTGAGCCCTGAATGAAAAATGGTTTCAACCAAACAAATATATCCTGCTAGACTTTCATTCAAACTAGATGGAGGGATCAAAACCTTTCTAGACAAACAACAGTTAAAGGAGGCAACCATCACCAAACCGGCCCTGAAAGAGGTTCTAAAAGACCTCTTATAAACAAGAACTTCACTATAATGATTGCCATATACTAGAGCAAATAAAAATTTGTTGAACAATGTCACTCCAACATTAAATCCAAAATATCAATAAATGTCAATGGCTTAAACTCACCCATCAAAAGGCACAGAGTGGGGGGATGGATCAGAAAACATAGCACAACCATATGCTCCTTGCAAGAATCCCATCTGACACAACAAGATAAACACAGACTTAAAGTGAAAGGATGGAAAACTATCATACAGGCTAATAGACTACAAAAAAAAGCTGGAACAGCCATTCTTATCTCTGACACAATAGATTTTAAATTAAATAAAGTAATAAAAGATAGGCAAGGACATTACATAATGATTAGAGGATCAATCAGTCAAGAAGACTTAACAATTATTAACCTCTATGCACCCAATGAGGGACCATCTAAATACATCAAGCACCTACTCAAAGAACTTCAAAAGTACATCAATAGTAATACAATAATAGTGGGAGATTTTAACACCCCACTCGCACACTTAGATCAGCAAAGCAGAGAATCAACAAAGAAACAAGAGAATTAAATGAAGAGATTGTCAGACTAGACCTCCTGCCTCCTAGGCCTTAGCCCCAAAAAACTGGAATACATATTCTTCTCAAATCCACACAACACATACTCAAGGATAGACCACAGATTAGGCCACAAAGACAGCATCAATAAATTCAAGAGAATTGAAATCATCCCAAGTATCTTCTCCAATCACAGTGGAGTAAAACTAACATTTAACAACAAACATAAAATTATTAAAAGACACAGAATTTGGAAACAAAACAACATACTGCTTAAGAACCACTGGGTCAGAGAGTCACTCAAGCAAGAAATTCAAATGTTCCTGGAAAAAAATGAAAATGAAGACACAACCTATCAAAATATTTGGGACACAGCTAAAGCAGTATTGAGAAGGAAACTCATACACATACGACCACATATTTAACAACAAGAAAAAGCTCAAATAAACGACCTTATTTCACACCTCAAGGACTTAGAGGGAGAGGAACAAAGGAACCCTAAAGCAACCAGAAGGACAGAAATCACTAAAATTAGAGCAGAAATAAACGGCATCGAAAATAAGAGTACCATACAGAAGATCAATGAAGTCAAATGTTGCTTCTTTGAAAGATTAAACAAAACAGACAAAACCCTAGCGAGACTCACTAAACAAAAAAGGGAGAAGACTCAAATTCATAGAATTGTAAATGATAGAGGAGATACCACAACTGACACCATAGAAATCTAGAAAATCAGGCGAAACTTCTATGAAGAACTATACACCACCAAACTAGAAAACGTGGAAGAAATGAAAGAATTCCTAGAAGCATATGCCCTTCCAAAACAGAAACAAGAAGAACTACAAAACCTAAATGCCCTAATAACAGACAAAGAAATTGAAACCGTTATTAAGAATCTCCCCAGTAACAAAAGTCCTGGACCAGATGACTTCACAAATGAATTCTACAAAACCTTCAGGATACAGTTAGTACCCATACTTCTAAAGCTTTTCAAATAATATTGAAGAAACAGGAATACTCCCTTCCACCTTCTATGAAGCCAACATCACCCTGATACCAAAAGCTAATAGGGACAGAACAAAAAAGGAAAACTACAGACCGATATCTCTGATGAACATAGATGCCAAAATATTAAACAAGATCTTGGCCAACGGGATACAGCAGCATATCAAAACGATTGTTCATCACGACCAGGTGGGATTTATCCCAGCAATGCAAGGCTGGTTCAACATATGTAAGTCAATCAATGTTATTCACCATATCAATAAAAAGCAAAGCCAAAAACCACATGATTATCTCAATAGTTGCAGAGAAAGCCTTTGACAAAATGCAACAATCATTCATGCTCAAAACACTACAAAAAATACGAATACATGATAAATTCCTCAAGATAGTTGAATCCATATATAGCAAACCTACAGCCAACATCATATTCAATGGACAGAAGCTGAAAGCATTTCCCCTGAGATCGGCTACTAGACAGGGCTGTCCACTGTCACCATTACTCTTCAACATAGTGTTGGAAGTCCTTGCCATAGCAATCAGGCAAGAGAAAGGAATCAAAGGAATACAGATTGTAAGGGAAGAAGTCAAGCTCTCACTATTTGCAGATGATATGATAGTATACATAGAAAAACCTAAAGAATCCAGCAGAAAACTACTGGAAGTTATTAGGCAATATAGCAAGGTGTCAGGCTATAAAATCAATGTGTAAAAATCAGTGGCATTTCTTTATGCAAACACTAAAACTGAAGAAGAAGACATCCAGAAATCACTCCCATTCACTGTTGCAGCAAAATGAATAAAATACCTAGGAGTAAAGGTGACCAAAGAAGTGAAAGACTTGTATACTGAAAACTATGAGTCACTACTCAAGGAAATAGAAACTGATACCAAGAAATGGAAAGACATCCCATGCTTATGGATTGGAAGAATAAATATCATCAAAATGAATATTTTCCCCACAGCAATATAGAAATTTAATGTGATACCCATCAAAGTTACACCAAGCTTCTTTAAGAAAATAGAAGAAAAACTACAGTCATTTATTTGGAACCATAAAACACTTAGAATTGCCAAAACCATCTTGAGGAAAAGAAACAGAAATGGAGGCATCACACTCCCAAACCTTAAACTTTATTATAAAACCATAATCATCCAAACAGCCTGGTACTGGAACAAAAATAAGCACACAGACCAGTGGAACAGAATTGAAAGCCCAGAACTAAACGCCCAGACCTATGGACATCTAATCTTTGATAAGGGGGCCCAAAGTATTAAATGGAAGAAGGAGGCTCTCTTCAATAAATGGTGTTGGGAAAACTGGGTTGTAATATGCAGAAGAAAGAAACTGAACCACTTTATCTCACCAGAAAAAAAAAATCAACTCCAAATGCATTAAAGATGGGGATGTTAGACCAGAAACAGTCAAGTACTTAGAGGAAAACTTTGGTAAAACACTTTCCCACCTAAACCTCAAGGACATCTTTGATGAAACAAACCCAATTGCAAGGAAGACTAAAACAGAAACAAACCAATGGGACTACATCAAATTGAAAAGCTTATGTACAGCCAAAGAAACTATCACACAAACAAAGAGACCTCTCACAGAATGGGAAAAGATCTTTACATGCCATACATCAGACAAGAGACTAATCATCAGAATATACAATGAACTCAGCAAACTTAGCACCAAAAAAGCAAATGACCCCATCCAGAAATTGGCAGAGGATATGAACAGAACATTCACCTCAGAGGATATCCAAAAGTGCCGGGATAGCCTGAGGGTACTTCTTCCCAAGCTAGTGCTCTCTGGGTTGGAGAGAACTCAACTGGAGCCTATCTAGGCTGGTGCGTGGGAGAGGGATCAGGAACTCGTGCTGCACTAACTTCGCAGGAGATACACTCCAGAACTCTCAGAGCTGGAAAGCAATTTCCAAGTGTCTTTAATCAGAAGAGCAGCTGTTTTTATACTCTCCAAGTAGGGTGCAAACAGGATGTGATATAGAGAGGGTGGAGCGAAAAGTGACTGGTGGAAGATCAGGGTGTGACAAGGAGAGGATCAGGGTGTGACAAGGAGAGGGGATGGAGCAGGTGAGAATTCTACCACTGAACCACCAATGCCCTGGAGGGAGTGTGGTGCTTTATGTAAATGTAAAAGTGATTTATGTAAATAGACGAAATCTTTGAATGGGATTAAATCTATCTCTATATAGGCATATGGTTAAGCAGAAGCCAGGGGGAGCTGGCATACTATCCAACACAAAAGGCTAACAAACATATGAAAAACTGCTCCAGGTAGCTGATTGTCAGAGAAATGCAAATAAAGACAACATTGAGAGAATACCTCACCCCTGTGAGAATGGCATACATAAAAAGGACAGCAACAACAAATACTGGAGAGGCTGTGGGGACAGAGGAATCCTTTTGCACTGCTGGTGGGAATGTAAATTGGTTCACTCTCTGTGGAGAGCTGTCTGGAGAACTCTCACAAGGCTACACATGGACCTTCCATATGACCCAGTAATTCATCTCCAGGGGTTATACCCTAAGGACTCCATAACATCCAACCAAAAAGATATGTGTACTCCTATGTTCATAGCAGCACAATTCATAATAGCTAAAACCTGGAAGCAACCCAGGTGCCCCAGAACAGATGAGTGGCTGAGAAAGCTATGGTATATATACACAATGGAATACTATGCAGCTACTAAGAACAATGAGCTCAACTTCTCTGACCCATCTTGGTCAGAGCTAGAAGGAATTATGTTAAGTGAGCTAAGTCAGAAAGATAAAGATGAGTATGGGATGATCCTACTCATCAACAGAAGTTGAGAAAGATTATAAAGGGAAACAAAAGGCAGGATCTGACTAAATTGAGAGTAGGGCATCAAAGTAAAAACCCTGTGATGAAAAGGAGGGTGGACATGTGGCTTCCTGGGCTGGCAGGGGTGAAGGTAGGGGTGGGGGTGGGTGGGTGGGATGGGACACAATCATTTGGTGATGGGAATGGTGTTTATGTACACATCTATTAAACTGTAGTAACATAAATCACTATTTAATTAATATGAGGGGGAAAATTGATTGTATGTCTAACAAAAGGACTTTTCAAAGCTAACCCAATTACAAAATAACGTGATGATAACAGTAACTATCCATTGTTTTCTCGAACCCTAAGACAGCAGGAACCTCACATTTCCACTGTAGAGCCTAAACTTCCCCTAGTACTAGGTAGGGCCCACTTTCCTATATGCTCCTCCCAGTTCTTATCAAATAATATTGCATCTGCTGATTGCAACCTAATGAACGCAAGGAGTGCCACTCCAGCATGCTTCACTTCACACTGTGTCCAGAGACTTCAGGTGTGGAATGACAACCCTTCATCTTCATCACTCAGGTGAGACCTTTCCTTTCATAGTATTCTCTAATTCCATCCCAGGTGGTTCACTTCCCAACAAAGTCCCAAAACCTAGATATAGATCAGGTTCCAGGAGATAGAACATATGTTCACAGGTATCCATAAACTAGGGCAAATATACCTGAAAGCAGTAGTAGTACACTAGAGTTTGCAGTGAGTACCCCCCAACACTTCATCTCCACTATTCCAACCTTTGGGTCCATGATTCTTCAACAATTTGTTTGTCTTTGTATGTTAACTCTCTTTTCAGCCACCAGGTTCCAGATGCCATTAGGATGCTGGCCAGGCTTCCCTGGACTGAAGACCCCACCAATGAGTCCTGGAGCTTCGCTTCCCCAGAGACTCACCCTACTAGGGAAAGAGAGAGGCAGACTGGGAGTATGTACCAACCAGTCAAAGTCCATGTTCAGTGGGGAAGCAATTACAGAAGCCAGACCTCCCACCTTCTGCAACCCACAATGACCCTGGGTCCATGCTCCCAGAGGGCTAGAGAATGGGAAAGCTATTGGGGAGGGGATGGGATATGGAGATTGGGTGGCAGGAACTGTGTGGAGTTGTACCCCCCATCCTATGATTTTGTTAATGTCTCCTTTCTTAAATAAATAAATAAATGGTAAAAATAAGGCAAAGTCTCCTTCAGATAGACAAATTTTCTTTTTTCTTTTTTCTAACAGGTATCACTATGAGATGTTTAGAGTCTATTCACTCAGCTCACAGTAATGGGGGTGAGTTTTGTTTGGAGGAATCATACCAACAACCAGATACGAGCAAATCAGTGAATCACAGGGAGGGATATGGGGAATTCAAGCCATAATGTTTCAAGCCATAATGTGCCATATTCTTCTGTATATTGCAGGAAGAAATAAATGCCTCTCCTTTCTTTGTGTTCTAGTAATAAGCTACCCACTTGCATTTTTTTTGCTCAACAGGAATAGAAAGAATAATAACAGTGTTAATGAAGGAGAGATGTCAGGATAAGAGATGAATAGGGGAAAATGAAAATGTAGAAGAAACAGCTTTGAAAATTAATTAGGAAAGAGGGTAAATAGTTCTGTGAAATCCCAGAGCTGTAAGTAACCTACTTTTATAGATCATGTGAGCTTTTTAAAAACCTCTCTCAAACTGGTTCTTTTTTCCTACTTTGCTCTGATTATTTGCTTATCCTTTGAAATATGATATCCCCACTAGAGGTTTAAGTTTACTTGAAAACTTTACTACATTTTCTGAATGCAGTATGACACCATGCTCTACTTTGGTTTGTTTCAAAAAGAAAATTTGTTCCTATAAATGGAACAAATCATTTTTACCGTTTTGCTTGTGTAACTTGGTTTGCTGCTTCTCTCTCCTCTCTCTCTCTCTCTCTCTCTCTCTCTCTCTCTCTCTCTCTCGCCTCCAGGGTTATCGCTGGGACTAGGTGTCAGCATTAATAATCCACTGCAACTGTGGCCAGTTTTTCGATATTTTTGATAGGACAGAGAGAAATTGAGAGGGCTGGACCAGACAGAGAGGGAGAGAAAAAGACACTTGCAGACCTGCTTCACTCATGTCTTGAAAAGTGACCCCCCCGCACCCCCTCCCATGTAGGTGGGGAGCCTGAACTCGAACCTGTATCATTGCTGGTCCTTGTGCTTCATACTATTTGTGCTTAACTCAGTGTGCTACCGCTTAATCCCATTTTTTTCTTTTCTTTAAGAAGACAATATCCAAGAAAGAAAGTTATTTTTGTGTGATAAGTATTAATTACTTTAACATTAGTTGGGCTTATCTGGAGTTACACATTAATCACAAAGCTATAAAATAAAATTAACAATTCTTAGTGAAAGTAAATGTGATTTTTTTTTCTATAATTCAAATAAAGACAGTGAATATTTTTATAAGACTAGTTATCTAACCCCTGAGCTATGAGCCAGTTGTAAAATTTTTTTATTTTATTTTTTCACCAATCATGCTATTATGGACATTTTGATTTAAAAGATTGTTGTCACAAGGAGAGTTTCACATGTCTTCATAGGACACTTTACCCACAAACAAATTATCACCTCCCTCAACCATTGGTTAATAATTATATTTTTTTCATGAGCTCCCACTTATGTAAATAAGATTTGGGAATAATTCAAAGCTCCAACTGTAGATGAGTAGAGAATGAAAATATAGATGTGGTATATTTACACCATGCAAAACTACTCAGCTGTGGGGCTGGGTGGTAGCGCTCCATGTTAAGCACACATAGTACAAAACTTCTCAGCCAATAAAAATAAGAGCTTCCCCTGTGCTATAAGATGAATGAAGCGGAAGAGAAATATACTAAGACAGAAACCAGGAAGATCTGAAAAGCACCTACTGATCACACTTAGTGCAACTTAAAGGACAAAGTAAAAGAAACACAGATAAATTATGGCTTATTAGAGATATGGGATGCTTCAAATGCATATCTTATCATTTTTCTACCTTGATTTACACTTTCTAAAAAAAAAAAAAAAGAACATGTTTATATATTGGATCAAGACAGACAAGAACCCAGAAGAAAGTTGGAGATAGAGATGGAGAGAAAAAGACATTTACAGAACTCCTTCAGCTTTTCTTAGGTGAGCTCCAGGGGTTTGGACCTGGATTCCTACACATTGTAATGTATCTGCTCTACTGAATGTGTCACCACCTGACTCTCTTGCTTTGCGTTTCAGATAGTTGACCTAGTGATCGGAAATCAGAACTCCTTTCCTACTTGCCTTTTTTGCATCACACTCTTTTTTTGTGTGTGTCCTAGTCATACTAAAAAAAAAAAAAAAGTACCTACTATTTCTTTTGCCAACAATGCTAGCTTCTCATCACATTAGTTCTCATATACCTGCCAAATGTTATCTTTCTTAACACTCATATAGGACTCGACCAACAATGGTGATATAACTATTCACATAAGAACACCACATGGGAGGGGTTTCACTGTAGATTCCGTCTTCCAGAAATACTTGCCAAGTGAAATAATAAATGTATAAAACAGTAGTTCATTAATTTTTTTGTTAAAAATGGACAAACTTAAGTAGTGTCTCCTCATACCTTCATATTACACAGATTTCACTCTTGTCCATATTTTTGCACCAGTAATTTATTTATAAATGTTTATAATACAACTGCTCTTCAAATATCACTTGCATCTAATTGTGGTTTTAAAATGGGGCAGGGGGAATTAAAATTCCTTCTTTGAAAACACAATGATTAAGCATTCATTTGTTAATTCTTTATACAGTTTTATATGACCAATGGTTCACAGGTGATTTTTTCATAACTGCATTTAATAATGTCTTGTCTTCAAAATTCCTTTCTTGTATTTCTATTAATACTTATTTAGGTTATTCCATACTCAGTCTAACACAGTATATGAAAAATAGAAGAAGAAATTGTAACTATCAATTTCACTAATTATTTTCTTTGATAAAATGTATTAAAGAAAGCCCATGTATACTTCTGAGGCGATCTATCGAAGTAAAGACTGAAGATATGAAAGAAAAGTTACAGTTTGTAAATGTCTACCACTAAGAAAAAATTCAATCATGTTGAGCAAATTAAATGTGTAATCAGTTACTGTATATTTTGTAATTTCAAGCTTGATCTTTATGTTAAAATATATTACATATTTGTCTAATTTTTAACATATTTTTTAATAGAAACAGAGATAAATAGAGAGGGGAAGGAGAGTTAGAGAGGGAGAGGGAGAGAGACACTGAAAGCATTGCTGCACTCCTCATGTAGCATCCAGCCTGCAGATGGGGACCAGGAACTTGAACTTGGGTCCTTGCTCACCTTAATGTGTTTGCTCTACTGAGTGTGCCATTGTCCAGGTCAGTCCCACAGATTTGTCTAACTTTTAAAACAAAAGTGGTAGTGTCAGATTACTTTCTTCTGATTATAACATGTGTTTTATATATGTGACGTATATAACATATATTAATATATATCTTCACAGTCTGTAACTTTTAAAAGTGTATTCAAAAGTATGTTACTATATTCTTCGATTATAAATCCCACTTTGGATAGACAGGGAATTTTTCTACCACAATCAAAGAATTCATTAGTTGTTAGAAAAAAAAAATCCCTGCTTTAGGACATGAAGTCATAAAAATAAGTATGTAAAGATGTGCCATTAAAGATTTATCATGGATTTTTTTCATTCTGTCTATCTGAAACCAAGCTTGATTATATGACCTTTGCTGTACAGTGCATTTTTATATTTTTACCTTTATATATGTAGAATGATAGAAAGATTTTTCAGCTGGTTTCTAAATGTGACACAATGTAAGGTTTGATTTCTCTACAATGAGAAAATGGCAATATTTTGAATGATTATTGTCAAAGTTGTTTTGGTTTTCTGTGTGAACATGTACAGAATGCCCTACCTTTAGCCTGAGGTTTTCATTACTGGTATGTGGCTGACAGCTGATCATATGACCATGGTATATTTTCTCTTATCTCTCATTTTTCTAGGTGTGTCAAAATCAAGGCATAATTCCAGAATGGAACAAAAATATTGCTTTTGGCTCACTGCTATTATTTAACTATTACATTGATATAAAAATTAACATTCTCATTCTGACTTCATTTTATGTAGTATTAACAGTCACATTTGTGTTTTCTCTCCATATCAATCCTGTTTTGTTCCAAAGAGGGTTAAAAATTACCCTTACCACAAGCTGGCAGGAGACACAGTGGGTAGAAAACTGAATCTTCACTAGTGAGGTCCTGAGCTCAAATCCTGACATTGCATGTGCCAAAGTAATACTTCTAGCTCTTTCTCTGCACTTCATTATTTCACATCATAAATCAATGAATAACATTTTAAGAAAATTACTTTTACTATATTCTCCTAGGTATTGGAGTTTCCTGGATCTCACTTCTGCATATATATATATATATATGCATATGTACACAAACCTCATATATATGTAAATTTAGGACTCTGGGTTCACTTTTTCATTCAGATAGAGAGATATCTATAGACAGTGGAAGAGACACCACAGTACTGATGTCTTCTTGTTGCCATAGTACTTCCCATGATGTGATATCAGGGCTCATGATTAGGTTGCATGCATGGTAAGGTAGGCATTCTATACAGTGAGATATCTCTATAGTCAAAAGTTTTGTCCTTGAATTTGTTTTGCCCTTGAATTTTTATTATTTGTTTACTTATTTGCTTTTACAGAGAGAAAGAGAGGCCATAGCACAGCTAGGTCATAATCCCATGCAGTGCATTAAACCTTGAGTTTCCTGCATGCAAGACGTGCTCCATTTATTTCTTGTGAGAGATGGGATGCGGTGTGGTGGGGCTAGAGCATATATGGTATTGAGGTCAATGTCAGGGATTCATGCACACTAGTTCTGTTCTCTACTACTGAACCAGTTTTGTAAGCACATCTCAACATCTTTTGAAAATATATACTTGTGTATTCACTTATGAAAAGATGAGAGAGAGAGAAAGAGAGAACATGAACTAGTGCATCACTCGGGCATATGTGATGATGAGAATTTGAACTGGGACCCCATGCTTGAAGGTTCAAAGCTTAATCCACCATGTAACCTCTCAGCCAGCATCTTAAGGAGTCTTCTCTGCATGAAAACAGAATTAAGGTTTGTACTGGAACAGTCTAATACCACAACCTACAATCTTTCCTGTTCATTTTTATCAACTTTACTTGGGGGTTCAAGGTTAACTGTGTAGTTACTGGCTCCTGAGTACAGCTCCTCATCTACCCATAAAAGTTCTTTGTAGAAAACTCTCACCCCCACAATGTAGGTCCTTTTATATTATCACACAGCAGAACCTCATGATTCTCTTCACCTCTCCCCCCCGCCCCCTTTCCTCAGAGTCCTTTGCTTTAGGGCAATATACCACACCTAGTCTGAGTTTCACTTTGTGTTTTTTCTCTCTGTCCTTCTTTCTTAATTTCCACTTACAAGTGATACCATTCAGTATTTGACCTTCTCTTTTTGGCCCCTCTCACTTAATATGATTCCCTATTGTATTCTGTTGCTTCTTCAAGAGAACTATGTAGGCATGTGGACAAATCATCACTAAGGTTCCAAATTGTTGAAAAGGTTCCTAAAATCTGAATTCTTCTGTTAAATCAGCTTGGCTTTCTTATTTGTTTTAATAATTGGGTGAGTGAGTTGAACAAATACATTCATGCTGGACATGGCCCACTGATCACAAGGATGCTACTTCTGGCTTAGTCTTCTTACAATTTTTAAAGCAATCATCATCTTTGTGAGTAAACATGTTCTCCCTTTATAGCCTCTGATGTTTTGTTTTTCAAATAAATGAAAATCCATTCAACTCTTAATAGCTTGTCAGTACCCAAAATCAAATATGACCTTCGTAATGAAATTCAAGGTCTATTTACTGATCCCTGTTCCACTGCTGCTTCTGGATGTGATGGTCTTTCACAGGATTTTTCTTCCCCTCATTGTCCTGCTGATGAACTCCAACCAGCTGTAATGTTGCCTGTCATCTGGAACTAAGTGAAAAACATGGAGGTTGTATAGTTAGTCAGAATATAGCGAAAAAAAGGACGATCTTAGATCTAAAACTATTTTTGTAATTTTTATTTCCTGATTAGGTTTGACACACTTTTGATATTTTAAAAGTCAAATCAATAAATATTTATTGATCTTCCTGCTAGTTGCCAGTTGCTCAGCTGGGTATTGAAATTGTGAGGGCTGAAAGCATGATCTGTCTGTCATTTACATACAGTTTGCTCCCTATCAAAAATTAACATTACATCAAATCATTAAAATACAGTACTATGACCTCCTACAATGATTTTTTTTGAAGAAATTATCCATGGAGATAGAAAAAGAAAAAAAAAATCTGGTGAACACTTCCCAGAGGAGATTCTTGGGATAAAATGGAAAGATAAGGAGGTTTAATATGGGGCAAGAGAAAAAGAAGCCACTTCAGGCAGAAGGAAGTGAAGTTTCAAGCAGGAGGTAAACAGATTCATATAAGAAAATCTCACAAATTCAGAGAATGGCATGTTGTTACCTAGACTGAGAAATGTAAAAACCATGTTTAGATGACTACCAATTATTTAGTTTTTTTTTCTGTTACCAAATTTTGTAGTTTATATGAAGCCTAGCCATGAAATATTTTTCCTGAGTCTTTTCAGCATGAGTTATGAGGCTTTTAACCAAAGCTAGCCTTAATAACTCAACTGGTAATGTTTTGTCTTTATTTCTTTCTTTTATTTTTTTCTTTTTCTTCCTTTCTTTTTCACAGAATGGGACTGTATCCAAACTAAAGTGCTTTCACATAACTCACAACAGAAGTTTTATGTTAGGGCGAAGCTATACCTTTGCTTGCAAATTCATTCTTGACCAACTCCTCTCAAACTATGGAAATTTCCATACCACCTTCACAGAATTCTGCTGGATTTAACCTCAGCTTTTCCTGCAGTAATTTAAATGATCTCAATGCAGTTTCATTGTAGATAATTTGGGGAATCGTTGCCCTTTTTTGTTCTTGTAACAATAATTAGAGTTAAAATTATTGAATTAAAATTGATCACTATTTCTTTATCTCTAAGAACCTCAAATAATATGTGGCTTGCAGTTAGGTCTATGAATTACCCCTGAAACATTAAAAATAGCTACTAAGAAGACATTTTGCTGCTTTGTAGAAAAATAAGCATCCTTCTTCTAATTCCACTTAAATAATTGAATGTATGAGAGTACTGTATAAAGAAAAAAAAATTGAACTGTAATATTGTGGAACTGTGCTTAGTTAGAAAAGTAGCAGTAGTGTCAGCTTTTAAAAGTAACTAGGATTATAAGTAACAAAAGCTTTGAATTTGTTAAGTTCTTGAAAGATTTGGTTTTATTGGCTAAGCCAATCTCCTTGGGTCACACTGAATCAGAACATTAAAAGGCAGTGAGCCATGCTATTGCCATTCATAGCTTCATTCCCACTAAACTCAGTTCTGAAATTAGGTCAAATATGGACAAAGACAATGTAAAGCTTAAAATGCCCTTGAATGGCAGTTGGACTAATTATTTGTGATGTGCTATCACAGAGATCTTTGTGTTTTCTACCCTTCTTCTTTTAATAGTCTTTTCTCTCCACTTTTATCCAAAGGTACAACCTCCCAGGTATAAGAGAAAGTTCTGTAGATGTAATACAAAGGATAGTAACAACAGATAACAGTGCAGGATTGAGCAATTTAAAACTGCTAAGGCAACAAATCTTCTAAGCTTATTTATTTATTTGCTTTTGTCATATTGGAGCTTAACTGCATCTAGTCAACTTTTTCAGACAGAAAATAGACAAAGAAGCTGAGAAAGAGACACCACAACACTGAAGCTACCCTTAGTGTTCTAGTACTCTTAGGTAGTATACAGGGGGTTTAAATTTGGGTCTGATGATGGGCCTAGACCTCAAACAAATCTCCCTCTCCATTGTTACTGGTCATTCCTATCAGGAACAACACAACAGACCCCTTTGTGGGCCCCAATAGGACTTTGCCCTCAACTTGGATCAACATCGGTAGAGAATGTTCCATCCTTTGAAGGGAGGCTGGACAACATACTCTATGCTACACCTGAGGAAGATAAGTTTTGATGGGATTTGCAGTAAACAATATTTATAAAACTTTCCCATATTTGGGAGCTACTTTCTTCCTAGATTCAGCTTTCTGGTCCTTTTTCCAGCCATGACATCATCTCCCCAGACAATAACTTGGATCTACCTGTATATCAGATTTCAGGCTCGGGGAAAAGAGAGAGAGGGAGGGAGGGAGGGAAGGAGAGAGAGAGAGACAGAGAAAGAAAGAGACAGAGAGAGAGAGCAATTTTGTACTACTAGCTATGTACAAAACAGAGACCTCCCCCCTCAACTCTTCATCTGCACTATTCTAGCCTTTAGGTTCATAATTAGTCAACAATTTGTTGGCTTTATATGTTAACTCTATTTTCAGCCACCACGTTTCAGATGCTAGCATGATGCCAACCAGACTTCCCTGGACAGACAACCCTAACAATGTGACCTGGAGCTCTGATTCCCCAGAATCTCACCCCACCAGGAAAGAGAGAGGGAGGCTGGGAGTATGGATTGACCTGTCAATGCCCATATTCAGTGGGGACGTAATTACAGAAGCCAGACCTTCCACCTTCTGCATCCCACAGTAACTTTGGGTCCATATACCCAGAAGATTAAAGAATAGGAAAGCTATCAAAGGAGGGGATGGGATATGGAGTTCTGGTGGTGGGAATTATGTGGAGTTGTACCCTCTTATCCTATGGTTTTGTCAGTGTTTCCTTTTTATAAATAAAAATAAAAAAATAAACTTTGGTCTGGAGCATGAAGCAGGAGCCCTACAACATTCTTAAACGTTTTTTTTTTAAACTGGGCAAGATGATGAATTTTTTTATTATATTTATTTATTATTGGATAGAGACAGAAATAAAGCAGAAGGGAGAGGCAGAGAGGGAAAGATACAGAAAGATACTTGCAACCCTGTTTTACCACTGCAAAGCTTTCCCCCTGCAGGTGGGGACCGAACCGGGGGCTTGAACCTGGGTCCTTGTTCATCGCAACATGTGCACTCAACCAGGTGTGCCACCACCCAGCCCCAAGATAATAATTTTTATCTAAGTTTATTGTGGTAATAATTTTACAATATATACATGCAAAATATGTTTTCAACCTCTACCATGTTATATATAAATTTTGTTTCAGTAAAATTATTAAAACTTTCAATGGGTATGCTTTGAATATTTAACACATTATTGGAATATGGCTGGACTCTATTTGTACGTTTGAAAGAAGTAATTGTGGTTCAAAATGCATACACTTTAACTTTTATTTTTATTTCCACTAAGATTATTTCTAGGGCTTGGTGCATGCACAAGGAATCCACCTCTCCCAACTCTTCATCTGCACTACTCCAGCCTTTAGGTTCATGATTAGTCAACATGATTAGTTTGTCTTTGTATGCTAACTCTCTTTTCAGCCACCAGGTTCCAGATGCTAGCATGATGCCAAACAGACTTCCCTGGACCGACATCCCCACCAATGTGTCCTGGAGCCCTGATTCCCCAGAACTCCTCCCCATAAGGGAAAGAGAGAGGCAGGCTGGGAGTTTGGATTGACCTGTCAATGCCCATGTTCAGTGGGGAAACAATTACAGAAGCCAGACCTTCCACCTTCTGCATCTCACAATGACCTTGGGTCCATACTCTCAGAGAGTTAAAGAACAGGAAGGCTATCAAGGGAGGGGTTGGGATAAGGAGTTCTGGTGGTAGAAATTATATATATATCACTGATTATATATATATCACTGATATCAGTGATATATATATCACTGACAAAAAGCTTTCCCTTGTAGGTGGGTACCGGGGACTCAAGCCTGTGTCCTTGCACATTGTAGCATGTGTGCTCAACCAGGTGCACCACCACCTGGCCCCCTACTTGTTTATTATTCTCATAACCCATTTCCTTTCCTTCTTTCTGATCTCAAAAGCCAAAAAAAATTATTATTCCATAATTGCTTTTCAGTACAGCATCACATATTATGAAAGTGGCATCTAGGGAATTTGATTTATATAAAGGAATTATAATACATTGATTTAGTGTTTTCCAAGTATTAAATTAATTTTACTCAAGAGAAAACTAAAGTTCTTTCTTTCATTTTTAAAGGCATCATTTCTTCTT
Organism: Erinaceus europaeus; assembly: GCF_950295315.1. Classification (NCBI taxonomy): domain Eukaryota; kingdom Metazoa; phylum Chordata; class Mammalia; order Eulipotyphla; family Erinaceidae; genus Erinaceus; species Erinaceus europaeus. The sequence goes on along the minus strand of NC_080169.1, from coordinate 91,668,913 downwards.
CTTTTTAATCTGTGTCTTTTAAAAAAATTTTATTATCTTTACTTATTTATTTGATAGAGACAGCCAGAAATACAGAGGGAAAGGGAGACAGATAGGTAGAGAGAGAAAGAGAGGGGGGGCATACTTGCAGCACTGTTTAGCCACTTGCAAAGCTTTTCCCTGCAGATGGGGACTGGGGACTTGAATTTAGGTCCTTGCTCATGGTAACATGTGCATATATGGTTAACAATTAAAAGTGAAATTTATCATATTTCCCCGTGAGCCTCTGAGACTCGTTTTGAAGTTCTAGCAGTAGTGCTGAGCTATTCTATCATTTGGATTATAGCAAGGCTCTCCTCTAGCTGTGAGAATTGCCATAATGATCTGGGTGACATTCTAAAGTTACTGCCAATGCCTATGGCAAGATGACAAATAAAGAACAGAAAGGGAATCACTGGACCCCATCCAGCTAGCCAAATCTCTCAAATCAAACCTGGCATGCAATGGAGTGACAGATGTGACTGTCAGATTGCTCTAACATCCTTGATATGACCTATGCTAGATGCTCTAATTTCATTTCAAAATGGTTTGGAAATCTTTCTAACTTTGGGATGGTGGAAAAAAAAAAAAAGAACATTTTGTGACTCATCAAGGCCAGTGGCATACATTTATTTCATCTAGAAACATGTGTAGCAACCTCATAATTCATAAAAGCAAATGGATGCCAACTATAGGATGCTGGGCATATGCCAACTTTGATAATTACATTCAGACTGCCCATCTTTGAAGCCTCATCACTTCAGTTAAGTGACAAACATTCAATTCTGTTCAGAAGGTATTGTACATGATTGCTAGTAATTTAAGCAAGAAAGCTTTGAAAATGCAACATTTTATAGGTAAATGAAGTCAAAAAATTGTACAACCCAGTTTTCCCAGCACCATTTATTGAAGAGTCCTCCTTCTTCCATTTAATCCTTTGGGCCCCATTATCAAAGATTAGATGTCCATAGGTATGGGGATTTATTTCTGGGCTTTCAATTCTGTTCCACTGGTCTGTGTGCCTATTTTTTGTTCCAGTACCATGCTGTTTTGATGATGATGATTTTTTAATATAGTTTAAGGTCTGGGAGTGTGATGCCTCCATTTCTGTTTCTTTTCCTCAGGATAGTTTTGTCAATTCTAGGTGTTTTCATGTTCCAGATAAATGATTGTAGTGTTTGTTCTATTCTCGTAAAGAAGCTTGGTGGAACTTTGATGGGTATTGCATTAAATTTGTATATGGCTCTGGGGAGAATATTCATTTTGATGATATTTATTCTTCCAATCCATGAGCATGGAATATCTTTCCATTTCTTGGTGTCAGTTTCTATTTTCTTGAGTAGTGACTCATAGTTTTCAGCATACAAGTCTTTCACTTCTTTGGTCAACTTTATTCCTAGGTATTTGATTGATTTTGCTGAAACAGTAAATGGGAGTGATTTCTGGATGTCTTCTTCTTCAGATTTAGTGTTTGCATAAATAAATGCCACTGATTTTTGTACATTGATTTTGTAGCCTGATATCTTGCTATATTGCCTAATAAATTCCAGTAATTTTCTGCTGGATTCTTTAGGTTTTTCTATGTATACTATCATATCATCTGCAAATAGTGAGAGCTTGACTTCTTCCCTTCCAATCTGTATTCCTTTGATTCCTTTATGTTGCCTGGTTGCTATGGCAAGAACTTCCAATACTATGTTGAAGAGTAACAGTGACAGTGGACAGCCCTGTCTAGTCCCCGATCTGAGGGGGAATGCTTTCAGTTTCTGTCCATTGAGAATGATGTTGGATGTAGGTTAGGTATATAAATAGACTCCACTATCTTGAGGAATTTCCCATCTATTTCCATTTTTTTGTAGAGTTTTGAGCATGAATGGGTGTTGGATTTTGTCAAAAGCTTTCTCTGCATCTATTGAGATAATCATGTGGTTTTGGCTTTACTTTTATTGATGTGGTGAATCACACCTTGTGGATGTTGAACCAGCCTTGCATTCCTAGGATGAATCCCACTTGGTCGTGATGAAGAATCTTTTTGATATGTTGCTGCATCCGTTTGGCCAAGATCTTGTTTAATATTTTGGCATCTCTGTTCACCAGTGATATTGGTCTGTAGTTTTCCTTTTTTGTTCTGTCCCTATCAGCTTTTGGTATCAGGGTGATGTTGACTTTATAGAAGGTGAAAGGGAGTATTGTTGTTTCTTCAATCTTATGGAAAATCTTAAGAAGTATGGGTTAACTGTTTCCTGAAAGTTTTGTAGAATTCGTTTGTGAAGCCATCTGGTCAGGGACTTTTGTTGTTGGGGAGATTCTTAATAACGGTTTCAATTTCTTTGCCTGTGATTGGTGCATTTAGATTTTGTAGTTCTTCTTGGTTCAGTTTTGGAAGGGCATATGCTTCTAGGAATTGTTCCATTTCTTCCAGATTCTCTAGCTTGGTGGAATATAGTTCTTTATAGAAGTTTTGCAGGATTCCTTGGATTTCTGTGGTGTCAGTTGTGATATCTCCTCCATCATTTACAATTATATTAATCTGAGTCTTCTCTCTTTTTTGTTTTGTGAGTCTGGCGAGGAGGTTGTCAATTTTGTTTAATCTTTCAAAGAACTAACATTTGCCTTCATTGATCTTTTGTATGGTTCTTTCATTTTCCATGTTGTTTATTTCTGCCCTAACTTTAGTGATTTCTGTCCTTCTGGTTGCTTTAGGGTTCTTTTGTTCCTCTTCCTCTAAGTCCTTGAGGTGTGCAGTAAGGTCGTTCATTTGAGCTTCTTCTTGGTGTTTAATATGTCATTGTATAGCTATAAGTTTCCCTCTCAGTACTGTGTCCCAAATATTTTGACAGGTTATGTCTTCATTTTCATTTGTTTCCAGGAACATTTGAATTTCCTGCTTGAGTGAATCTCTGACCCAGTGGTTTTAAGGAGTATGTTGTTTAGTTTCCAAATTCTGTGACTGTTAATAATATTCTATTTGTTGTTAAATGTTAGTTTTACTCCACTGTGGTCTGAGAAGATACTTGGGATGATTTCAATTCTCTTGAATTTATTGATGCTGTCTTTGTGGCCTAACATGTGGTCTATCCTTGAGTATGTGTTATGTGGATTTGAAAAGAAGGTGTATTCCAGTTTTTTTGGGGTGAAGCACTCTGAAAATGTCCAAGAGGTCTAGTCTGTTAATCTCTTCATTCAATTCTCTTGTATCTTTGTTGGTTCTCTGCTTTGTTGATCTTTCTAATTGTGAGAGTGGGGTATTGAAGTCTCCCACTATTATTGTATTACTATTGATGTATTTTTGAAATTCTTTCAGTAAGTGCTTGATGTATTTAGATGGTACCTTATTGGGTGCATAGATGTTAATAATTGTTAAGTCTTCTTGGCTGATTGATCCTCTAATCAGTATGTAATGTCCTTGCCTATCTTTTATTACTTTATTTAATTTAAAATATATCGTGTCTGAGAGGAGAATGGCTTTTCCTGCCCTTTTTTGTGGTCTGTTAGCCTGCATGATAGTTTTCCATCCTTTCACTTTAAGTCTGTGTTTATCTTGTTGTGTCAGATGGGATTCTTGCAAGGAGCATATGGTTTGTTTTCTGATCCATCCCCCCACCCTGTGCCTTTTGATGGGTGAGTTTAAGCCATTGACATTTATTGATATTATGTATTGATATAATGTATTGTAGTGCCATTGTCCAAAAAAAAATTTTGTTTGCTCTGATATATTGCAAGCATTATAGTGATGTTCTTGTTTTTAAGATCTCTTTTAGAACCTCTTTCAGGGCCGGTTTGGTGATGGTTGCCTCCTTTAACTGTTGTTTGTCTAAGAAGGTTTTGATCTCTCCATCTAATTTGAATGAAAGTCTAGCAGGATATATTATCCTTGGTTGAAACCCTTTTTCATTCAGGCCTCGATAGATATCTTCCCATTCTCTTCTGGCTTTTAGAGTTTGAGTGGAGAAGTCTGCAGATAATCTTATGGGTTTTCCCTTGTATGTGACTTTTTGTTTCTCTCTTGCAGCCTTTAGGATACTTTCTTTATCCTTACTTTTTCTCATTGTGACTATGATGTGTCTTGGTGTCTTCAGGTCTGGGTTGATTCTGTTTGGTACTCTCTGGGCTTCTTGAATCTTGATGTCCTTTCTGTTATTCAGGTCTGAGAAGTTTTCTTCTATTATTTCTTCTAGAATGTTTGCTTCCGCTTCCTCTCTTTCTTCCTCTGGCAGGCCAATTATACGAAAGATACTTCTTCTGAGATGATCCCATATGTCTCTGTTGTTGTTTTCAGTGTTTCTCAATCTCTTTTTAAGCTCTTTCACCTCTTTCTTCATTTTCTCTAACTCATCCTCTGTCTGACTAATTCTGTTTTCTGCTTCTGTTAGTCTGCTTTCCCTTGTCTCCGTTTCTTTCTTCATTACAGCTATTTCAGCTTTCAGTTCTCTAATTGCCTCAAGATAATCAGTATTTTCCTTGGGGGTCTCAACTGTTGTTTCCCTGATACTGCCATTCCTTTCCTCCAATGTTGTTTTCATTTCTGTGATTAATAAGTTTATTATTGCTTGCATACGTTTATCTGTGATTACTTCTGGCTGATTTGTAGTTTCTTCTGGGCTCTTGTCTTCATTCATTGGAGTAGCATTTTATTTGTTTTTGATCTACCCATTTTTTTTATTTATGTGTTTCTTTTTTATGCTCTGTTGTTCCTCAGCTGTTGTGTCTTGAGTACAAGCAACAGTGTACTAAATACCTTTATGACTATTGCACTCACCAACCTCAGGAATTACAGTAGCAACTGAAGCAAGTATTGAAGCAGTTTAATCACTACCAGTTAGCCAAACAATTTCTCCAGTCCGTGAAAATATAGTAACCAAATCTCAGTGAAGAAGAAAGAGAAAAGAAAGAAGGGATAGCAAAAATAGACAGTTATGAAAATCTACTATCCACTCTATATTCTAGGGGTAGCAAGAGGAGAATGGAACTAGAGCAGAGATGCACACATAGAGAGTCCACTCTGAGTCAAATTTCTTGCCCAAAATAATTCACAAATTCAGAAAGGCAAAGAAGAAGGAAGAAGTTTATGATAAGATAAAAAAAAGAAAAAGAAAAAAGAGACAAGTGAGAGAAAAGGGAAAAGATAAGAAAAAGAGCTGTAATTAAAGAGCAGTGAAAGGAAATGTTTTTTTTATATATTTTTAATTGAATTTTTTTAAATTAGCTAGGAGGAGGAGGAAGGGGAGAGTCTGTAGAGGAGGTAGGAGTAAGGAGACAAGTTCCTCCCACAATAGATAAGATGCCCACTACCCTAGCAATGAAAGATACCCTAAGAGTTAATTCTGATCAACCTAAAGGGGGGGAAGATATATGCCTTTATATAATATTAATAATAAAATAGAGCAGGGTAAAAAAAAAAAAAAAAAAAACCCTGTCCCAGATTACCTCAAACCTTGTTATCAGACGCAGCTGATTTTAAGATTGAGAAGAAAAAAAAAACCCTCAGGACTAAACAAAGATAGCTGAAATAGACAGTTATGCAAATCTACTATCCACTGTATATTCAAGGGGTGGCTAGAGGAGGAAAGGAAGTTGAGCAGAGACACTCGCAGTGGGAGTCCACACTGAGTCAGAGTTCTTCCCCAAAATAATTCCCAAATGTGTATCAGTGAATTCAAAAAAGCATACTCTTTGGTGTTGTGGGGGCTGGGGCCTGTGGCTTTGGAAGCTGTAGGATTAAGGAAGGAAGGATGACAAGAATGAGAAAAAGAAAAAAAAAGAAAGAGAGAGAGAGAGAAAAGAAAAAGATAAGAAAAAGAACAGTCATAAAAGAGCAGTGAAAGGAGTTTTTTAATTTATTTATTTTTAGTTATTTAATTAGCTATGCGGGGTTAGTGGGGGGGTTGGCTACTTAGAAAGAAAAAAGGCCAGAGATTTCAGTAGGATATAGATTTAGAATGAATGATACTCCCTGGTGTGACTGAATTTGGTAAAGACAGAATGCTCAGCAGGGGAGCCTGCTAGGAGCTGGTCCCCAGGGACTGGTTATGGAGGGGGGGAAGGGGGATGCAGTGTGCTTAATAATTAAAAGGAATAAAAATTTTTTTCCCTTTTTTTCTACTCTAATTCTTAACCCAAATTAAGTTATAGTCACCTCCTTGGTGTCACTGCTATGACCCCTTATTGACTGGCCTACTAAAGGCAGAAAATCCTACCATTTCCAGATGTGGTCAGAGCTCAAGCCACTAGCAGCTTCTCAGTCTGCCGTCTTCCAGGAACCCCAGAGTGAGTATTCAAACCCAGAGAGTATGTCTCTGGAACTAATGCTTCCAACTATCATGCTAGTCTGACTCTGAGAACACCATGAGATAATCATTCTTCTTAAACCAAATAAATATTCCCATTGAGATGAGTTTTATATCATTGAGAATACTTCTTTAATAGCACCATTTACTCCAGAAATGAGATGGGGTTAGAGTTGACCCACTGAAGACTCTCTTAGTAAACTCTGTATTCAATGATTAGAGTAGCACTAAAAGTACAACTTTTCTACTTAAATTATAAAATAACATAGTATTTATATATAAACATCTGGCTCATTATTAAAAGCATCTTGGAAGGGCCCGGTGGTGGTGCACCTGGTTAAGTGCACACACTACAGTGCACAAGGACCCAGGTTCAAGCCCCTGGTCTCCATCTGCAGGGGGAAAGCTTCATGAGTGGTGAAGCAGGGCTGCTGGTGTCTCTCTGTCTCTTTCCCTCTCTATTCCCAAACTCCTCTTAATTTCTCTCTGTTTCTATCAGATAATAAATAAATAAATAAATAAAATATGTTTTTTTTGAAAAAAGCATCTTGGGAAAGCTTATAGCTCAGTTGAACAAGCACTCAATTGGTATAAATTATTAGCAAGGCATGATGCTAGTATCAAGGAAAAGTGGATCAAGTTTAATACTTTTCTTAAAGAGCCTCATAGACTTCTAGATGTAGTAATAATTTACTTGATTACTTTTAATGAAATTTACAATGTAGCAAAAAAGAGAAGTAAAATAAAATTCAAAGGTAACATCAAGATTCTATTGTTTGCATCAGACTGATACAATATATCTTTACAAAGTTAATATTGAAAATATACAAATATAAAACTACTAGTAATTGATAGATATGATCTCCAAATTAGAACAATGTTGTGAATAGTGTAGGAATCAATTAAATAACATTCCCTTGAAGAGATATTTAAATTACACTGGCAATAGTGAGGGCAGATTAGTATGTTGGAGAAGAAAAAACAAACATAAGCAGTTCAATGATGTCTTCTATAAAAACGTAGAGTGATGTGGTTGGAGAGACTGATTAATGCAAAGAAAATAAAAACAATCTAGCTTTAAATAAAACTTTTTAAAAAGGTCAATATATTGGATAGATAAAACACTTTAGCTTTATTAAATGGAATATAATAGACCAGCACGTTCTATATAATAGAATATAATTCAGACCAGCACATTTCTAGCTCTACTCCATACATAAGAAAGAAATATCCAAAGGGCCCTGCAATGGTGCACTGAGTTAAGCACACATAGTAGTACAAAGCACAAGGACCTGCACAAGGATTCCAGTTTGAGCCACTGGCTCCCCACCTGCAGTGGGGTTGCTTCACAAGTGGTGAAGCAGGTCTGCAGGTGTCTATCTCTCACACTCTCTTTATCTTCCTTCCCCCTCCCCAATTTCTCTCTGTCCTCCAATAAAATAGAAACATGGGTGATAGGAATAGTGAATTTGTAGTGCAGGCACTGAGCTCCAGTGATAAGCCTGGAGGCAAAAAGAAAAAAGTAATATCCTTTAGTGCACTTGAGGGAGAGTTTATAGTTTTCTAATGCTGAAAACTGGCAGTAAAGGGTGTACATGAATTACATACAATAATGTAGTAGCTTTTATTCCTTTTTCATCAGGATGCCTTAGGAGCAAACATGGAATATGTTTTCATATAAATTTGACTTTTGATTTTAGATGAGCATTGGATAATTATAATTGCATTTTCATTTTATATGAAATGTTATTAGTATACACAGATAATATGTTTGATAAAGTTAAGACGAAGACTTTATAAGGTCAAATCACAATATGTCATTTCCGTGCTTACTATTTTTCCTATGTGTTGTATTTAACTGTCAGCCCCAAGCAGATAGTTATGGAAGTGCAGGATTGGTTATGGAGTGGAGGGGCATCCATTTGCTCACTTGAAAGTTTCTTCTGGATTATAAGCTAGTATTTAATGGCATCCAGTAACAATAAAAAAAAATCCTGTATTAGATGATTTGCTAAGGAAATAGCTATATGCCAGGATGAGTCTGGCACTATGCTATAAATGTCAATAGCATTCTAATTGTTCCAGGTTGCCTAGCAGAAAATACATTCTATTTTCCCAAGGATGACTTGGCTTCCATTTCTCTGCAGCTCTGACTTGGAAATGGTAAATAGAGGTGCTCTAGTTCTTGAATGAATATAATGAGTAGAGGAATAGATGTCAATTTCCAATGGATTCAAGAAAAAGAACATATAAGCTTTTATAAAAAACACCTGCATAAGTGTGCATTATACTAAAAAAATTAGCCAGTAACTAGAATGAACTGCAGAGTATAAGAATAACACACTTCTCTTGGCAATTGTAGAAACAACCAGGCCCCTTAGGAGTCTCTATGACCTTGAGCCACTTGAAGATAGAAAGATCCAAGTTCTTGAAAAGGAAATAATATAGAATGGAAATGAAAGTGAGATTTTCTTTTGCATTCTTGGTGCAGATGTAACATGAACTGAAGAAGAGCAGAAAGATGTTGTTATTATCAAAAAATGATGTGAAGCTAAAGTAGTCTCTTTGGAGAATTTTTTAAATAGTTTTTCACATTTCTGAAAAATCTTAAAATTCAAAGAAGGGCAAATATTCTAACACTAATTCCACTTATCATTTGGAATATGTAAATGAGGTAGACTTTAAGACAGATGTAATGACATTGGTTTATAAACCTAAATAAGAAGAATAGAATAAGGATATAAAAACATGACTCATAAACTTAAGGCTGGCTACCATTAAAGCAAAAGAAGCACACAAAGCACTAAATGCTGGTGAAAACATGGGAAGAAAGGAAAATTTTTATATACTGTAGGTGGAAATGTAAATTGTTGCAGTCACTTGGAAAAATAAGAAGGAGGAGGAGAAGGAGAAGGAGAAGGAGAAGGAGAAGGAGAAGGAGAAGGAGAAGGAGAAGGAGAAGAAGAAGAAGAAGAAGAAGAAGAAGAAGAAGAAGAAGAAGAAGAAGAAGAAGAAGAAGGGAAACTTAAGTATGATTTCATTACTCCACTTCTGAGTATTTGTCCAGTATAGAAATGCAAATAAAGACAATAATTAAATATCATTTTACACCTGTGAAAATGCCATACATTAGAAAGGACAGAAATGATAAATGTGGAGGGTGTGGAGAATAAGGGAGACTTTACTGCTGGTGGGAAGTGCAGCAAGATGCTGACCCGACTTCCCTGGACAGAGGACCCCATCAATGTGTACTGGAGCTCCACTACCTCAGAGCCCCACCCTACTTTTTTTTTTCTGAGCCTGACATCTGATATGCCAGTGGATCCAAGTTATTGTCTGGGGAGATGATTTCATGGCTGGAAAAAGGACTAGAAAGCTGGATCAGGAAAAGAATAGCTCCCAAATATGGGGAAGGTGTATGAATACTTATATTCAGAACAGCATAGTTTGTAATTGCCAGAATTGGGAGCAACCTAGATGGCCAACATCAGGCTAGTGGTCAAAATTTTTGTGGTTTATGTACATGATAAATTACTGATTAGCTGTTAAAAATGACAAGGTTATCTCCCTTGCATCCTTTTGGATGAAACTTGAGGAAATCACATTGAGTGAGATAAGCCAAAAAGAGAAAGATGAATACCAAATGGCCTCACTTACTAGCAGGACTTAATAAAGTAGGAATGGGGAGGGAGAGCACAAAGTGAAACGTGAACTAAATAAATATGGTGTATTGCAACAAAGCAAAGGATTTTGGGGATGGAGGGAGAGGGAGGATAGGAAGACAGCTTGGGTGGCCTATTGAATAAGGAAATTGTATGCATACGTCAATGATTGCTCTGTAAAGCATTAACCCCCTCAATATAAAACCGTTAATTTGAAAGACTGTATAAAACTCTGTGCTCATTGAAGCATTATCCACAATAGCCAAAACATGACAACAAAATTAATCAATAGATGCTTAAAGAAAATAGAATATATAGTGTGTACACATAATGAAATACAACTCAGTTCTAACTAAAGATGATGTTTTACTATTCATGACAACTTGGATGAAACTTAAGGGGATTATTCTGAGAGAAATAAGCCATTAGGGAAACAATTATTGTATGATTTCACTTCTATGTGGAATATAAGGAACCAAAACAAATAAACAAAGCAAAAAAAAAAAAAACTTTTAGGTTCTGAGAGCAGAGTGGTAGTTGTTAGAGGTGGGGAGGGTAAGGTGGTGAGTAGACAGGTAGAAGGTTTTCATTGGATGATGGTGGAAATATCTTCAAGATACATTTAAAGCAAGTCTATAACAGTATAGCATAGTACCATCATGAAGAACTGCATGTGTTTATTTTCCAAACTTAAAGTATGATAAAAAGAAGGTGCAGGGGGCAGGGGACGTGCAGTAGCATAACGGGTTAAGTGCACATGGCTCAAAGTGCACTGACTGGCATGAAAGATTCAAGCCCCTGCCACTGCACCTGCGGGGGTGGGGGCATGGCTTCACGGACAGTGAAGCAGGTCTGCAGGTGTCTTTCTCTCCCCCTCTCTTCTCTTGATTTCTCTCTGTCCTATCCAATGACAATAATAATAATAATAACTCCAACAATAAACAAGATCAACAAAAGGGGGAAAATTGCAGGTACTGAGCCCCAGGGATAACCCTGGAGGCAAAAAAAAAAAGAAGGAAGTAGCACGACTGTTTATTCATACAAAAGAAAGAAACAATGCAGGTGATGAACAGGGAAGTAAATAAGAATATAAATCACTTAGCTTTAAAATATTTTTTAAAAACTTGTTCCATAGTTATTAAAAAGTAGTTTATCAAATAAAATATTTTATTACATATTTTATAAACTTAAATATATATATATATTATTTTTAAAAGGAAACATTGAAAAAAACATAGGATAAGAGGGGTACAACTCCACACAGTTCCCACCATCTTGTTTTGACCTTTTTTTCCTTTATTGGGAGATTAATAGTTTACAGTCACCAGTAAATACAATAGCTTGTAGATGCATAACATTTCTCAGTTTTCCACATAACAATACAGTTTTCCACATAACCCCCACTAGGTCTAATGTCAATAAAACAATTTTAAAAACTGAGATAAATATACATAGATTTATTTATTTTTTTACTTAAGAAAGGATTAATTAACAAAACCATAGGGTAGGAGGGCTACAACTCCATACAATTCTCACCACCCAATCTCCATATACCACCCCCTCCCCTTATAGCTTTCCCACTATCCCTCTGGGAGCATGGACCCAGGGTCATTGTGGGTTGTAGAAGGTGAAAGGTCTGGCTTCTGTAACTGCTTCCCCGCTGAACACGGGCGTTGACTGGTTGGTCCATATTCCCAGTCTGCCTCTCTCTTTCCCTAGTAGGGTGGGTCTCTGGGGAAGCTGAGCTCCAGGACACATTGGTGGGGTCTTCAGTCCAGGGAAGCCTGGCCAGCATCCTGATTACATCTGGAACCTGATGACTGAAAAGAAAGTTAACATACAAAGCCAAACAAATTGTTGAGCAATCATGTACCCAAAGGTTGGAATAGTGGAGAGAAAGTGTTAGGGGGATACTCACTGCAAACTTTAGTGTACTTCTGCTTTCAGGTATATATTTTGCAGTAGTTTATGGATATGTGTGAACATATGCTCTCTCTCTCACACAGAAACTGGTGTATAACTAGGTTTTGGGACTTTGTTAGAAAGTGAACCACCTGAGATGGAATTAGAGTATACTATGAAAGGAAAGGTCTCACCCGAGTAATGAAGCTGAAGAGTTGTCATTCCACATGTGAAGTCTCTGGACACAGTCTGAAGTGAAGCATGTTGAGGTGGCAATCGTTGCATTGGTTAGGTTGTGATCGGCAGATTCAATATTATTTGATATGGATTGGGAGAGGCATACGGGAAAGTGGGCCCTATCCAAGGGTTCCAGGAATGGGGGAAGTAGAGGCTCTATAGTGGAGATGTGAGGTTCCTGCTGTCTTAAGGTTCCAAAAGACAATTGATAGTTAATGTTATCATCACATTATTTGGTAATTGGGTTAATGTTGAAAAGTCCTTTTGTTATGGGTTTGCTGTACAGTACCCAGTATCTTGTATATAGCTGTGCTATTGGTTGCTTTTGATATACTTAGTCTAGGCTTTTGAGAGAGTCTGCATATCAACTAAACAACCTATATATTAAAAAGATTCAGTTTGTGTTTTGAAAAACTTTGAGACATACAATTAATTTTCCCCCTCTCATATTAATTAACTAGTGATTTATACGACTACATTTTACTAGGAGTGTACATAAACACCATTCCCCCCTCCAAAAGACTGTGACCCATCCCTCCAATCCATTCCCACCCCCCACAGGCCCAGGAAGCTGCATGTCTACCCCTCACCACAGGGTTTTTACTTTTGTGCCCTACTTATAATTTGGTCGGGTCCTACTTTTAGTTTCCATTTCAGATCTTCTTCCTCAACTTCTGTTGATGAGTGGGATCATCCCATACTCATCTTTATCTTTCTGACTTAGCTTACTTAACATAATTCCTTCTAGCTCTGACCAAGATGGGTCAGAGAGGGTGGGTTCATTGTTCTTGATGGCTGCATAGTATTCCATTGTGTATATATACCACAGCTTTCTCAGCCACTCATCTGTTGTTGGGCACCTGGGTTGCTTCCAGGTTTTAGCTATTATGAATTGTGCTGCTATGAACATAGGAGTACACAGCTCTTATTGGTTGGGTGTTATGGAGTCCTTGGGGTATAACCCCAGGAGAGGAATTACTGGATCATATGGAAGGTCCATGTCTAGCCTAGTGAGAGTATTCCAGACTGTTCTCCACAGAGGCTTGACCAATTTACATTCCCACCAGCAATGTAAAAGGGTATCTCTGTCTCCACAACCTCTCCAACATTTGTTGCTGCTGCCCTTTTTGATGTATGCCATTCTTACAGAAGTGAGGTGGTATCTTAGTGTTGTCTTAATTTGCATTTCTCTGACAATCAGTGACCTAGAGCAGTTCTTCATAGGTTTGTTAGCCTTTTGGAACTCCTCTGTAGTGAATGTTTTGTTTATATCCTCTGCCCATTTTTGGGTGGGGTAATTCACTTTTTTGGTGCTAATTTTGCTGAGCTCTTTAATCATTTTGGTGATTAGTTTCTTGTCTGATGTATGGCATGTGAAGATCTTCTCCCATTCTGTGAGGGATCTCTGTTTGTGTTATAGTTTCTTTGGATATGCAGAAGCTTTTCAATTTGATGTAGTCCCATTGGTTTGTTTCTTCTTTAGTCTTCCTTGCAATTGGGTTTGATTCATCAAAGATGTCCTTGAGGTGTAGGTGGGAACGTGTTTTACCAATGTTTTCCTCTAAGATTTTTTCTGGTCTGACATCCAGGTCTTTGATCCATTTGGAGTTGATTTTTGTTTCTGGTGAGATAAAGTGGTTCAATTTCATTCTTCTGCATGTTACAACCCAGTTGTCCCAGCACCCTTATTGAAGAAAGCCTCCTTCTTCCATTTAATCCTTTGGACCCCATTATCAAAGATTAGAATTCCATAGGTGTGGGGATTTATTTCTGGGCTTTCAATTCTGTTCCACTGGTCTTTGTGCCTATTTTTGTTCCAGTACCATGCTGTACTGATGATGATGATGGCTTTATAATATAGTTTAAGGTCTGGTAGTGTGATGCCTCCATTTCTGTTTCTTTTCCTTAAGATGGTATTGGTAATTCTAGGTGTTTTCAGGTTCCGATAAATGATTGTAGTGTTTGTTCTATTCTATTAAAGAAGCTTGGTGGAACTGTGATGGGTATCACATTAAATTTGTATATGGCTCTGGGGAGAATATTCATTTTGATGATATTTATTCTTCCAATCCATGAGCATGGAATATCTTTCCATTTCTTGGTGTCAGTTTCTATTTCCTTGAGTACCGATTCATTGTCAGTATACACGTCTTTCACTTCTTTGGTCAACTTTATTCCTAGGTATTTGATTGATTTTGCTGAAACAGTAAATGGGAGTGATTTCTGGAGTCTTCTTCTTCAGATTTAGTGTTTGCATAAATAAATGCCATTGATTTTTACACATTGATTTTATAGCCTGACACCTTGCTATATTGCCTAATAACTTCCAGTAATTTTCTGCTGGATTCTTTAGGTTTTTCTATGTATACTATCATATCATCTGCAAATAGTGAGAGCTTGACTTCTTCCCTTCCAATCTGTATTCCTTTGATTCCTTTATCTTGCTTGATTGCTATGGCAAGAACTTCCAATACTATGTTGAAGAGTAACAGTGACAGTGGACAGCCCAGTCTAGTCCCCGATCTGAGGGGGAATGCTTTTAGCTTCTGTCCATTGAGTATGAAGTTGGCTGTATGTTTGCTATATATAGACTCTACTACCTTGAGGAATTTCCCATCTATTCCCATTTTTTGTAGAGTTTTGAGCATGAATGGGTGTTAGATTTTGTCAAAGGCTTTCTCTGCATCTATTGAAATAATCATGTGGTTTTTGGCTTTGCTTTTATTGATTTGGTGAATGACATTGATTGACTTGTGGATGTTGAACCTACATTGCATTCCTAGGATGAATCCCACTTGGTCGTGGTGAAGAATCTTTTTGATATGTTGCTGCATCCTGTTGGCCAAGATCTTGTTTAATATTTTGGCATCTATGTTCATCAGAGATATTGGTCTGTAGTTTTCCTTTTTTGTTCTGTCCCTATCAGCTTTTGGTATCAGGGTGATGTTGGCTTTTTGAAGGTGGAAGGGAGTAATCCTGTTTCTTCAATCTTATGGAAAAGTTTAAGAAGTTTGGGTACTAACTGTTTCCTGAAAATTTTGTTGAATTCATTTGTGAAGCCATCTGGTCCAGGACTTTTGTTGTGGAGGTTCTTAATAACGGTTTCAATTTCTTTGCCTGTGATTGGTGCATTTAGATTTTGTAGTTCATCTTTGTTCAGTTTTGGAAGGGCATATGCTCCTAGGAATTGTTCCATTTCTTCCAGATTCTCTAGCTTGGTGGCATATAGTTCTTTACAGAAGTTTTGCAGGATTCTCTGGATTTCTGTGGTGTCAGTTGTGATATCTTCTCCATGGTTTACGATTCTATTAATTTGAGTCTTCTCTCTTTTTTGTTTGGTGAGTCTGGCTAGGGTTTGTAAATTTTGTTTAATGTTTCAAAGAACTAATATTTGGCTTCATTGATCTTTTGTATGGTTCTTTTATTTTTGATGTTGTTTATTTCTGCTCTAATTTAGTGATTTCTGTCCTTCTGGGTGCTTTAGGGTTCCTTTATTCCTCTTCCTCTAAGTCCTTGAGGTGTGCAGTAAGGTCATTCAATTGAGCTTCTTCTTGGTGTTTAATATGTGATTGTATAGCTATAAGTTTCCCTCTCAGTACTGCTTCAGCTGTGTCCCAAATATTTTGATAGGTTGTGTCTTCATTTTCATTTGTTTCCAGGAACATTTGAATTTCCTGCTTGAGTGAATCTCTGACCCAGTGGTTCTGAAGGAGTATGTTGTTTAGTTTCCAAATTCTGTGACTTTTAATAATTGTCTGTTTGTTATTAAATGTTAGTTTTACTCCACTGTGGTCTGAGAAGATACTTGGGATGATTTTGATGTTCTTGAATTTATTGATGCTGTCTTTGTGGCCTAACATGTGGTCTATCCTTGAATATGTTTTATGTGGATTTGAAAAGAATATGTATTCCAGTTTCTTGGTGTGAAGCACTCTGAAAATGTCCAAGAGGTCTAGTCTGTTAATCTCTTCATTCAATTCTCTTGTATCTTTGTTGGTTCTCTGCTTTGTTGATCTTTCTAATTGTGAGAGTGGGGTATTGAAGTCTCCCACTATTATTGTATTACTATTGATGTATTTTTGAAATTCTTTCAGTAAGTGCTTGATGTATTTAGATGGTCCCTCATTGGGTGCATAGATGCTAATGATTGTTAAGTCTTCTTGGCTGATTGATCCTGTAATCATTATGTAATGTTCTTGTCTATCTTTTATTAATTTTAATTTAAAATCTATCGTGTCTTAGAGGAGAATGGTTGTTCCTGCCCTTTATTGTGGTCTCTTAGCCTGCATGATAGTTTTCCATCCTTTCACTTTAAGTCTGTGTTTATCTTGTTGTGTCAGATGGGATTCTTGCAAGTAGCATATGGTTTATGTTTTCTGATCCATCCCCCCACCCTGTGCCTTTTGATGGGTGAGTTTAAGCCATTGACATTTATTGATATTATGGATTTAATGTATTGTAGTGCCATTGTTCAAAAAAAATTTTTTTTGTTTGCTCTGATATATTGCCAGTATTATAGTCATGTTCTTGTTTATAAGAGGTCTTTTAGAACCTCTTTCAGGGCTGGTTTGGTGATGGTTGCCTCCTTTAACTGTTGTTTGTCTAAGAAGGTTTGATCCTTCCATCTAGTTTGAATGAAAGTCTAGCAGAATATATTATCCTTGGTTGAAACCCTTTTTCATTCAGGGCTCGATAGATATCTTGCCATTCTCTTCTGGCTTTGAGAGTTTGAGTGGTGAAGTATGCAGATATTCTTAAGGGTTTTCCTTTGTATGTGACTTTTTGTTTCTCTCTTGCAGCCTTTAGGATCCTTTCTTTATCCTTACTCCTTCTTATTGTGACTAAGATGTGTCTTGGTGTCTTCAGGTCTGGGTTGATTCTGTTTGGAACTCTCTGGGCCTCTTGAATATTGATGTCCTTTCTGTTATTCAGGTCTGGGAAGTTTTCTTCTATAATTTCCTCTAGAATGTTTGCTTCCCCTTCCTCTCTTTCTTCCTCTTGCAGGCCAATTATGCGAATGTTACTTCTTTTGAGATCATCCCATATGTCTCTGTTATTGTTTTAAGTTTCTCTCAATCTCTTTTTGAGCTCTTTCACCTCTTTCTTCATTTTCTCTAACTCATCCTCTGTCTGACTAATTCTGTTTTCTGCTTCTATTAGTCTGCTTTCCCTTGCCTCCGTTTCTTTCTTCATTATAGTTATTTCAGCTTTCAGTTCTCTAATTGCCTCAAGATAATCAGTATTTTCCTTGGGGGTCTCATCTGTTGTTTCCCTGATACTGCCATTCCTTTCCTCCAATGTTGTTTTCATTTCTGTGATATATAAGTTTATTATTGCTTGCATACTTTTAACTGTGATTACTTCTGGCTGATTTGTACTTTCTTCTGGGCTCTTGTCTTCATTCATTGGAGTAGTAGTTTTATTTGTTTTTGATCTACCCATTTTTTTAATTTATGTGTTCCTTTTTTTATGCTCTGTTGTTCCTCAGTTGTTGTGTCTTGAGTACAAGCAACACTGTACTAAATACCTTTATGACAATTGCACTCACCAACCTCAGGAATTACAATATCAACTGAAGCAAGTATTGAAGCAGTTTAATTACTACCAGTTAGCCAAAGAATATCTCTAGTCCATGAAAAAAAATAACCAAATCCCAGTTCTTCTTCTAGCATTTGCCCTTCTTCCGTAGCCAGTCAACAGCATCAGATTGAGCCTGATGTAAAGTTTCGAGACCTCCTTTAAATCTGGACAGGTGGCAGTCGTTGACTATGTGGGTCATAGTCTGTCTGTAGCCACAAGGGCAGTTCGGGTCGTCTCTGGCTCCCCAGAGATGGAACATAGCGGCGCACCGGCCATGGCCTGTTCGATAGCGATTGAGGAGGGCCCAATCATAACGTGCTAGGCCAAAGCCAGGTTGACGCTTGCAGGGGTCTGTGATGAGGTGTTTGTTCTTTACCTCAGCTGACTGCCAACTCTGTATCCAAGAGACTGGAACAGAGAAGTTCAGTGTAGGCATAGGGGACCAGATTGGGTGACGAGACATCAAGCGTTGGACAGGGTGGGCGAAGATATCCACGTATATTGGCAGGTCCAGTCGAGCATAGACGTGGGAAATGAACTTAGATGATGCCGCATCCCGACAAATATCTGGCGGGGCGACGTTGCTAAGAACTGGCAGCCATGGAACCGGGGTGGAACGGATGGTTCCAGAAATTATCCTCATGGAGGAATATAATTTGGAATCGACCAAGTGGACATGGGGGCTACGGAACCATACTGGGGGCACAGTATTCTGCAGTGGAATAGCATAATGCCAGAGATGATGGTCGTAGTGTGGAAGTGCTTGCGTCCCATGAGGAGCTGGACAGTCTTGCAATGATGTTATTCCTTGCGCCCACCTTTGCTGCAGTTTTTATGAGATGATCGTGAAATGACAGGGTGCGATAGAGAGTAACGCCAAGATAGACTGACTGGGCTTCATGCCAGATTCTCATATCATCAAGCTGCACATTAAGCTCACACGAGGCTGAGGCATGGTGTAGATGGAAAACAGATGATACCGTTTTTGCAGTGTTAGGGGTTAGTCGCCATTTTTTACAGTAATCAGATATCAGAGACATGAGTGTTTCCTCGAGGATGTCGAACTTTGATGCCTGAGTTGCACAGCAGATGTCATCGGCGTAGATGAACTTCCTTGAAGAAGTTTCTGGGAGATCATTGATGTAAATATTAAATAGCGTAGGAGCCAGAACAGAGCCCTGGGGGAGGCCACTTGAGACAAGTCTCCATCTGCTAGACTTGTCACCCAGATGCACCCGGAATCTTCTGTTTTGGAGAAGAAACGATATAGTGTTGGCCACCCATGGAGCAGGTATCTTGAGATCTTGACTAGGAGACCACGGTGCCAGACCATGTCATAGGCTGCTGTGAGATCAACAAAGACAGCACCCATCTTTAAATTCTTCTGGAATCCATTTTCAATGTAAGTTGAGAGGGCCAGGACTTGTTCGCAGGTAGATCTTCCTGGGCGGAAACCAGCTTGGGCGGGTGATAGGAATTTCTCTGTAAGAGGAGAAATACGTGACAGAAGCAGCCTCTCAAGGAGTTTGTAACACACGGAGAGGAGAGAAATTGGTCTATAGCTG
Organism: Erinaceus europaeus; assembly: GCF_950295315.1. Classification (NCBI taxonomy): domain Eukaryota; kingdom Metazoa; phylum Chordata; class Mammalia; order Eulipotyphla; family Erinaceidae; genus Erinaceus; species Erinaceus europaeus. The sequence continues at coordinate 91,649,662 of NC_080169.1, read as the reverse complement.
GCCACTGTTGGGTCTTTCTTTGGTTTCAAAACCGCTATAATCTTTGCACGACGCCAAACTTTGGGCATAGACTCAGATTCCAAGATGTGGGACAGGAATGAAGTGAGCCACTTCTTTGCTGTGGGACCCAGGTTAAGAATGAGTTCTGGGGTGATGTTATCATAGCCAACAGCTGTTCCCGGTTTAACCCTCTTCAAAGTGTCTTCCAGTTCAGACAATGTAAAGGGAGAGAGTTTTGGAGATGGACAAGATAACCGGAAGTGGGATGACCACTCATTGGAAATTTCTCTTTTCTAGACTGGGTCGATCTTAGCACATCCAACTTGAGTTAGGTGACTGGCCACTGAGTTTGGAGATACGGGAGGATGGGAGACGGGAGGGGGTTGGCTACTGGCACTCAGTCTGTGAAGAAGCTTCCAGGCCTTCCTACTTGAGTGAGTTAAGTTCAGACTTTCCGTGAGTTGTTGTCAGCGGGCTTGGCGTGCTGCATCCAGGGAGGCAATGAGATGGTCAGCCACATCTGGGTCGCCCGACTCATCATATTGCTTTAGTAGTTGCTCGCATTCAGCATCAAGACAAGGCGTATAGTTAGCACGTCTCCCACGAGGAATGGCTTGGGAAGCTGCTTTGGAGATGGCTTGGCGGAAGCACCTGTAGGAATCTTCAGAGGGGATAGAGTTAATTGGAATTACAGGAATAGATTTGTTGATAAGATCACTGAACAGACGCCAGTTTGCTTTCCGAAAGTTCCATCTTAGTTTCTCTGAGCACAGAATCAGTGTGAGCTGGAGACCAATGTGGATGATAGCTGGGTGGTGATGACTGTGCAGGAAGATCTTGAGAACTTGTCTTGTAGCGGGAAAGGCTTGGCCGTTGACTGTGCTAATCTAGCACAGGTCGGGTGACGAGTCTTTATTCCATCTAGCACTGTGAAAAGCGCCTGGCTGTTTGGGATCGTATAATAGGGAGAGGTCATTTGCTGAAGCCCAATCGGCTAAGATAGAGCCGTCAGCACGAGTGGAGGAATATCCCCAGTCTTGGTGATGACTATTAAAGTCTCCAACGTAAACGGCTGGGTGATTCAGGCTAGGCAGGACCTCATTATCCCATGAGGCACTGGGAGGCTTATATACGTTGACGAGCTGAATAGTTCCAATAGTAATGGAGTCGTAGAAGGTCGAAGAGGCCGTATGGTAAATGTCTGCAAGACACGATTTGGCGTAGATGGCTCGGCTGTGTTTAGGATGGAGATTATAGCATATTAAATCGAATCCACTGATGGTAAATGGAGCAGCTTCATCGACTGCTATATGTGTTTCTTGTAGGCAGATAATATCTGCCTGATGCTGTATCACCAATTGACCAATAAGAACGCGTTTGGCAAAGGACAGCCCCTCAACGTTAAGTTGGAGGACTTGAAGAGCAGGACAAACAGCTTGAAAGCTGTCAGGAGCTGCTTGTTGCTGGCTTTAAAAGTGACTGGGATCCATGTGGATTCAGTTGGCTAGGAAGGATCATCAGTTTCCCCAATGAATGGGTACTCATGAGATGCACCACGGGAAGGTCGATCCAATGCATCCCAACCAAATCCCAGTGAAGAAAAAAGAGAAAAGAAAGAAGGGATAGCAAGAATAGACTGTTATGCAAATCTACTATCCACTGTATATTCTAGGGGTAACAAGAGGGGGAAGGGAAGTAGAGCAGAGATACACACATAGAGTCCACTCTGAGTCATATTTATTCCCCAAAATAATTCACAAATTCAGAAAGGCAAAGAAGAAGGATGAAGTGACAAGATAAAAAAAAAAAAAAAAAGAAAAAAGAATCAAGAGAGAGAAAAGAGAAAAGATAAGAAAAAGAGCTGTAATTAAAGAGCAGTGAAAGGAAAGGTTTTTTTATAACTTTATTTTTAATTTAATTTAATTTTTTTAATTAGCTAGGAGGAGGAGGAAGGGGAGAGTCTGTAGATGAGGTAGGAGTAAGGAGACAAGTTCCTCCCACAATAGATAAGATATCCACTATCCTAGCAATGAAAGATACCCTAAGAGTTAATTCTGATTAACCTAAAGGGGGGGAGATATATGCCTTTATATAATATTAATAATAAAATAGAGCAGGATAAAAAAAAAACTCTGTCACAGATTACCTCAAACCTCGTGATCAGACACAGCTGATTGTTAAGAAAGAGGAAAATAAAAATTAAAAAAAAAAACCTCAGGACTAGACAAGCATAGCTGAAGTAGACAGTTATGCAAATATACTATCCACTGTATATTCTAGGGATAGCTAAAGGAGGAAGGGAAGTTGAGCAGAGATACTCACAGTGAGAGTCCACTCTGAGTCAGAATTCTTCCCCAAAATAATTCCCAAATGTGTATCAGTGAATTCAAAAAAGCACACTGTTTGGTGTTGTGGGGGATGGGGCCTGTGGCTTTGGAAGCTATAGGATTAAGGAAGAAAGGATGAAAAGAATGAGAAAAAGAAAAAAAAAGAAAGAGAGAGAGAAAAAAGAAAAAGATAGGAAAAAGAACAGTAATAAAAGAGTGGTGAAAGGAAAGAGTTATTTATTTATTTATTTTTAATTATTTAATTTGCTATGTGGGGTGGGGTGGCGGGGGGTTGGCTACTTAGAAAGAAAAAAGGCCAGAGGTTTCAGAAGGGTATAGACTTATAATGAATGATACTCCCTGGTGGGACAGGAATCTTGTTAAAGAAAGAAGCTCAGCAGGGGAGCCTGCTAGGAGCTGGTCCCCAGGGAATGGTTATGGGGGGGGGGGGAGGGGGAGGAGGTCCGCTTTGGGATTAATAATTTAAAAGAAAAAAATTTCCCTTTTTTTCTACTCTATTTTTTAACCCAAATTAAGTTATAGTCACTTCCTTGGTGTCACCGCTAGGACCCCTTATTGACTGGCCTACTAAAGGCAGAAAATCCTACTGTTTCCAGAAGATGTGGTCAGAGCTCAAGCCACTAGCAGCTGCTCAGTCCGCCATCTTCCAGGAACCTCCCTATACCTAGATTTCTACAGTATTGCAAAATTTAATTTTCTGAGCGCTAATTTTGTTGCACATTTATAACTCGAAGTGGCACAGCATACATGCTTACTTCCATGGCCATATATACCTCAGTCCTCTGTACTCGAGGGGCCAGTGAAATTACTCTCAAAACTCCCCTAAAAGGATCCTAACTCCTAAGTCTAATAAACACTTTTATCTGCTCTTATGCATTTCCTAGGGTGTCATGCTGCTATCTATTCCTTTCATTGTGGAAAAGTAATCTCTGTTAGTACTTTGTCTATCACAAACCTCTAGGTTCAGAATCCTTTAATGCTTAGGCTCCCCTCCACAGTACTCATATTTCCTTGGGACATTGAGTTTAGGAACATCGAGATAGAAATGAAATTGTTTTCAATTGCCTTTCTTGGTTGAATATCTTATAATATCACCTCTGCTATAAACTGGTTTATAGTGCTCATTTTCTCAAATGTTCAATGATCATTGAAAGAACCTCAGGCCCAAACCAAAATATATTAGACTGAAAAGGTAGAACATACTTAGTTCTGTTTACTATTATCTGTTTTAAAAATAAAAGTCATATACAGTTCTAAAATAGTCATATACAGTACTAAAAACAGAATTGGAGCTGGGCTTTGAGAGGTAAAAGAGATAAGGCCTCTGGAATCAGAGTACCTGGAGTCAAATCCCAACTTTATTCCTTACTAGTGTGTGACTTTGAGTGAAGTAATCAAATATTACAGTTTATTTTAACTGTAGATGTTACCCTCACCCATTTCTAATAGGGTGGTGTTATAATAGTACCTAATTCATTGGAATAATAACAGTGTAATATAAAATTACTTTGAATAGTCTATGCACCCAAACTGTTTTTTTTTTTTTTTTCACCAGAGCACTGCTCAGCTCTGGCTAAAGGTGGTGCAGGGGGATTAAACCTGGGACCTTGGAGCCTCAGCCATGAGAGTCTGTTTGCATAACCATTATGCTATCTATCCCCACCCTTGTTGTTAATCAATTATGTGTAAAATATTTTATACCACAAAATTCTGAATTAGATACCTGAATTCCAGTTATATTTTTGCTATTAACTGGATCTATGTTTTGAATAAATTTTTATTATAAGATGAGAGGTTGAAATATTATCTTTAAAACTCACTGTTTTTTTATATGTTACTAAACACCCAATAACTTTGAGGAGTAGTGTCTCACCTATTTTTATTCAAAGCCTAATAACCCTGAACTGCTTTGAGTATAAGTTGGCAAGCTATTCTGAAGGTTAGAGTTAAAGAGAACCATTATATGAGCAAATATTGATTTATTCAATTAAGATATTTAGTTATTTACTTATTGTTGGACTGTAAGGACAGGAAAGGAACCCTATTTTTTTTAAATAATCTCTTTTTAACAATATTTTTAAAAGTCAACATACTTTATCTTCTGCCTGAGGAAGATGGCTTCTGAAATTGGGGCAGCTTGTAACTGTTCCTACTCATGACCACAGGGATTCAAATCACATAGGCTCCTAAGCTGAATATGGGCTTCATATCACATCAAATCGATGGGGTTTACAGTCAACAATATGTATATACCTTTCCCATATTTGATGGGATATCTTCCCTGATCCAGCTTTCTGGTCCTTTTTCATGACATCATCTCCCCAGACAATAACCTGGGTCCACCTGCATATCAGATGTAAGGCTCAGAAAACAAAACAAAACAAAACAAAAACACGAGTATAGTCATGGGCCCTTTGGAATATAACTAAAATAGGCCTATCATCTACAAAACGGAGACTTCCAAATCTTCATCTGCACTATTCCAGACTTTAGGTTCATGATTAGTCAACAATTTGTTTGGCTTTATATGTTAACTCTTCTTTCAGCCACCAGGTTCCAGATGCTACCATAATGCCAAACTGTCCCTGGGCAGACAACCCCACCAATGTGTCCCAAAGCCTCACTTCCCCAGAATCCCACTCCACCAAGGAAAGAGAGAGACAGGCTGGGAGTATGGATCGATCTGCCAATGCCCATGATTAGTGGAGAAGCAATTACAGGAGCCAGACCTTCCACCTTCTATACCCCATAATGACCCTGGGTGTCTATCTATTCCCAGAAGGATAAAGAATAGGATAGCTATAAGGGGAGGAGATGGGCTACAGAGTTCTGGTGGTGGGAACTGTGTGGAGTTGTACCCCTCTTATCCTATGGTGTTTGTCATTGTTTCCTTTTCATAAATAAAAATTATAGATAAATAAATAAAAGCTAAACAATGACAAAAATTTATCATTTTAATTTTATTTTCTTTTTTTATTTATTGGATAGAGACAGCCAGAAATAAAGAGGGAAGGAAGTGATATATATAGAGAGAGACAGAGACATCAGCAACACTACAGCACCACTTACAAAGCTTTTTCCTAGCAGGTGAGGACCGGGTAATTGAACCTGGGGCCTTAAGCATTGTAACATGTGCACTCAACCAGGTGCACCACCACCGAGACCCAAAAGTTATTATTATTATTTTTAATGAAAGTGAGATACAGAAAGAGAGAGAGAAACCCGAACACTGATCAACTCTGGTTTATAGTTGCTGAACCTGGTTGAACAAACTTATGGTTGTTGAACCCCAGTTTAAAGCTGGGGCTTCAGATTCTCAGATTTTGAGTCTTTTACCCAAATTAAGCTGTCTCCTCAGCCTGGAATCTTTTTTTTTTTTTTTATTTCATATACCTTTAAATTATTTCCAACAGAAACAGTCAAGACCAATCAGAATAGAGAAACAGCCACCAAATGAAATACAAATACCCACAAATGAACTTAGGTATAATATTAATTTAATTAACTATAGTAGCATTATCTTGATTGACTATTGCAAGAGTAAACACCAAAACAGTTGCATATGCATACTATTCTGAGTCTCAAGGCCATATAAATTCCATTAGAATTTAGCTGGCTTAGCTCACTTAACATAATTCCTTCTAGCTCTGTCCAAGATGGGTCAGAGAAGGTGGGTTCATTGTTCTTGATGGCTGTATAGTATTCCATTGTGTATATATACCACAGCTTTCTCAGCCACTCATCTGTTGTTGGGCACCTGGGTTGCTTCCAGGTTTTAGCTATTATGAATTGTGCTGCTATGAACATAGGAGTACACACCTCTTTTTGGTTGGGTGTTACGGAGTCCTTGGGGTATAACCCCAGGAGAGGAATTACTGGATCATATGGAAGGTCCATGTTTAGCCTTCTGAGAGTTTTCCAGACTGCTCTCCACAGAGGCTGTACCAATTTACATTCCCACCAGCAATGTAAAAGGGTTCCTCTGTCCCCACAGCCTCTCCAGCATTTGTTGCTGCTGTCCTTTTTGATGTATGTTAACTCTCTTTTCAGCCACCAGCTTCCAGATGCCATCAGGATGCCAGCCAGGCTTCCCTGGACTGAAGACCCAACCAATGTGCCCTGGAGCTCCACTTCCCCAGAGACCCACCCTACTAGGGAAAGAGAGAGGCAGACTGGGAGTATGGACCGACCAGTCAACATCCATGTTCAGTGGGGAAGCAATTACAGAAGCCAGACCTTCCACCTTCTGCAACCCACAATGACCCTGGGTCCATGCTCCCAGAGGGATAGAGAATGGGAAAGCTATCAGGGGAGGGGATGGGATATGGAGATTGGGTGGTGGGAATTGTGTGGAGTTGTACCCCTCCTGCCCTATGGTTTTGTTAATTTATCCTTTCTTAAATAAATAAATAAGTAAAAAATAAATAAATAAATAAGTAAGTAAGTAAAAAAAAGTAAAATAAATAAGTAAAATAAATTTTAAAAAGTAAAATAAATAAATAAGTAAAAAAAAAAGAATTTAGCTGGCAAAAAAATTTCACATAGTGCTGTACTTTACCATGCACTTGATTAATGTTAGAGCTTGGTCCTCACTACACTGAAGGAACTTAGGTGCTGTGATTTTTTTCCTCCTTCTCTTTGCTGTTCTGTCTCTGTTTCTCTTTCTGCCTGAAAAATATCATTTTGGAACAGTGAGTAAAGCCCAAGGATGAAAGAGAAAGAGCGAGAGAGATGAAGAGAGAGAGAGAGAGAGATAAAGTTAGCCTGAAGTTAGCTCTATCCTTGAAAATATTTATCAAATAAGAATCTATCAGAAATTTAAATAGTATTGGTGAAAAAAATCTAAATTTCACATACTAGACATCTATTTTTCTAAAGACAATTTCAGAAAAAAATTATTTTAATATATCACAGTCAAAATCTGACAATTAGATCATTTCAACATTATTCAGAAACCAAGTTGCCCACTAGATTCTTCTTGTGCCTTAATTAGCAGCTTACAACTTTAATATTGACAATATATATTATCATTCATTCTTTTTGCCCAGCACAAGGCTATATCCTGACCTTCCTTCTACTTCACACTCAACTGCCAATAGGTCCAAATTCTTTCATATCTTGATCTGGCAGCAGTGAACTGACAGACTTCAAACTTTCTGTTTTCAAGTTATCACACAGCCCACTGCAAAGTATTTTTGTCTTCTTTCCTTAGTATGGTGATCTCAGTAACTCATATTGGTTCACTACTAGCTTGTTAGTACATCCATAATCTCTCCAAGATTTTTCAAAACCCGCAAACTTGGACCTTTGTTAACGTATATTAGTCAGTCTCTCTTTGTATCATTCTGGGCCCCCTTTGCTCTCTTCCAGTATTTTTTTCCAGTTACATTACAGCCTTTGTGCACAACCCTTTCAGTTCTGTTTTCAAGCAGGAAATCAGTTTCTCTCCCTGAATGGCTCCTTTCAATTCCATTTACAACACACCAACAGTGTACACCTGTGATATTCTTTCATACCCTTATCAGCACTGTTGTTTTTGACTTTCTTGATATAGATCATTTTCATAAGTGTGAGGATATATGTCATAAATATTCTTGATTTGAATTTCCCTGTTAATAACTGATGATGAGAATGTTCATGTGCCAGTGGCTATCTATGTATTTTTCCAATATATTATCTGTTAAGCTCTACTCATTTTTGTATTATTTTTTCCAAACACCTAATGCGTCCACCTATCCATAATCTACAGTCTTTCTAACAAGTAAAATCATATTTTGAATGAAACTTTGCATATTGACCAGTATTTTTTCTGTGCCTTTGCTATCAATAATAGGTTTCCTGACTCAAATTACAGGGTAGGAGCCATAGAGGTAGGTAACTTAGTAGTAGAATGCATGATTTGTATTCTGTGAGACCATGAGTTCATTCTTTAGCACCATATAAAATGGCATAGTGGCACTCTGGTCTTTCTAAGTGTCTCTGGCACTCTTCCTCTCTCAGCAAATAAAAATGACATTTCAATGGACATTACAATGCATTAGAAAGTTAACTGACATGAATTTAAGATCAATTCTACTATGGAAAAACTGCATTTCCTCTGACAAGTCAGACTCTGAGACTCACAAAGTTGATAAAAATACTAGACAAATTAAATGGGTAGATATTTCTTAAACTCTAAGTACAATATAAGGATGGTTAGTAAAATATTCCTATATCAAATGATGCTTTCTTTATAGTGTTAAATAAGTAAATGGCCAATTTGAAGGTGTTTAATAGTTATTAATATGTTTAAATAAACCATACAGCAAAATTTAAATTAGAAAAAATTAATTGAAATTCAATTTAAAAATCACTGGGAATTTGTGCCAATTGATGGCGCTAGTACAAGTTACAAAAGAACTTCTTGGTAGTGGACTATATTGTCACTATTGAAATATCCATTTCTATTATTTTTAAGAGTCCAATGAAGATCTCTCTGTAGATTAATTCTATTTGTTTTGTTTCTGGTCATTCTGCATGATATCCATCCATAAGGGTTCTTCAATAGGAGCAATAAAAATTAAACCTACTGGCAAAGCTTATTGAGAAGTGTTTTTTAAGTTAGAAATTGGAACTAAGTTGAGAATATATTTTGTTTTAGCTGATATGAGCATTAACTGAGAACAATTAATATTGCAACTCACACCTTGGTTGCTAAACTATTGCACAAAAAAACTAAGAATATAGGATTAAAGAATACAGAAATAGAAGACATTTCAAAGTCTTGTTTCTTATAAGAAATGAATACACTCTCTCAAAAGAACTGACTCTCTCAAAAGCCTAGACCAGGGAAAACAGAAGCAACTGGTAGCACAGCTATATACAAGATTCTGGGTGTTATACCCCAAACCCTAACAAAGGGACTTTCAAAGTTAACCCAATCACCAAATAATGTGATGATAACAATAACTATCCATTGTCTTCTTGAACCATAAGACAGCAGGAACCTCACATTTCCACTATAGAGCCTATATTTCCCCCAGTCCTGGAACCTTAGGGTGGGGCCCACTTTCCTGCATGCTTCTCTCAATCCAAATCAAATAATATTGCATCCGCGGATCACAACCCAATCAACGCAACGAGTGCCACCCCAACATACTTCACTTCAGACGGTGTCCAGAGACTTCAGGTGTGGAATGACATCCCTTCAGCTTCATCACTCCGGTGAGACCTTTCCTTTCATAGTATTCTCTAACTCCATTCCAGGTAGTCCACTCCCCAATAAAGTCCCCAAACCTAGACATAGTCCAGGTCCCCTGAGATAGAGCACATGTTCACACACGCCCATAAACTAGGGAAAAATATATACAGGAAAGCAGAAGTACACAAGAGCATGCAGGTAATACCTCCCAACACTTCATCTGCACTATTCCAGTCTTTAGGTCCATGATTGTTCAACAATTTGTTTGGCTTTGTATGTTAACTCTCTTTTCTGCTACCAGGTTCCAGATGCCAGCATGATGCTGACCAGACTTCCCTGGACAGACGACCCCACCAATGTGTACTGGAGCTCCACTTCCCCAGAGCCCCACTCTACTTAGGAAAGATAGAGGCTGACTGGGAGTATGGATCCACCAGTCAATGTCCATGTTCAGCGGGGAAGCAATTACAGAAGCCAGACCTTCTACCTTCTGCAACCCACAATGACCCTGGGTCCATACTCCCAGAGGGATAGAGAATGGGAAAGCTATCAGGGGAAGGGATGGGATATGGAGATCGGGTGGTAGGAATTGTGTGGAACTGTACCCCTCTTATCCTATGGTTTTGTTAATGTCTCTTTTCTTAAATAAAAAAGGGGGAAAAAAAGAAATGAATACACTATAAAATGTCTTGAATATTATTTTCTAAACTTTACACCGTACTTCAACAGACTAATAATCCATGAGTTAGCACTGAAGGGATAACGAAATTGGAGTTCAAGTGTATCTATCAGAATTCTTTTTATATTTATTTATCTATCTTTTGTTGCCCTTGTTGTTGTTGTAGTTATTATTGTTGTTGTTATTGATCTCATCGTTGTTAGATAGGACAGAGAGAAATGGAAAGAGAAGGGGAAGACAGAGGGAGGAGAGAAAGACACCTGCAGAACTGCTTCACTGCTTGCAGGGGCAGGTGGGGAGCAGGGGGCTCGAACCATGGTCTTTATGCCAGTCCTTGCTTTTTGCACCACCTGCGCTTAACCTGCTGCTGTTATTGCCTTACTCCTTCTGTTAGAATTTTAAGACTTTCTGGCAAGTAAAAGAAAGATGTGAAAATTTTGTTCCCATAGTTAAGGTTTATTAGGGAAAAAAATTGTCCAGATAAGAATTACATATAAAAATAACATAAAAAATACATATCCAAGCCCCCCCCCCACATCTATTTTTTTCGACTAGGTTTATCACTGGGACTTAGTACCTGCACAAATCCACTGCTCCCAATGATAATTTTTCTTTCTTTTTTGGTAGGTGGGAAATAAAGACATAAGAGAGGAGAGAGAGAGAGAGAGGGAGAGGGAGAGGGAGAGGGAGAGAAAAAACACCTACAGCACTGTTCCACCACTCATGAAGCCCCCCCAGCCTTGTATGTGGGAAATTGGAGCTTTAACATGGTTCTTGGTAATATATGTGTCTTATCAGGTAAGCTACCTATCACCTTGTCTCTCCTCTTCTATATAAGTAAAGTCATGTGATCACTTCTCACTAGTGTAATATGAAATAGTACATGCGTAGTCAAAATGTTGATGAAGTAGGTGTGCTCTCCCATCTGCTAAGAGTAATAGTGCAGTCGCCAAATGAGAGAATCCATATAACTGAATCTTACTATAAAGGATGATGCTATACTCAGTAATTAGAAACACTAGGATTGTTCTCAGATATGAGTAAAAAATACGTATTGTTTTTATCTTTTGAAAATGAAGAATAATAGGTTAGAATAATGTAAGTTGGCATGAAGTAAATAGCACAAGGTATAAGTACACAGAAATATACTATGAACTAGAAAGATTTCTATGTAGACTTCAACATTAGTGATTCCACTGGTATATGTGTGGCTAGTCTTCCAGATGTAAGTCATCTGAGAGATTAGTAAAATACAACATCTTAATGTCATTTTTACTTTGGCTTTTCCCTTTCCTGAAAACTGTTACACACCTTCTCCTTCACCCATTCACCCATTATTCAAATTCTAGGTACTCGTCAATTCTCATGACAAGTTTTACCTTCTGTGTGAGTCCCTAAACATTTACTGATGTTTTGTTCTTTATGCATTTACTACAAGTTAATGAAGAATTCATTTCCTAACTACTGTCAAGGTTAAGCAAGGCAGATATTTTTTAGTGAAATTAAACATTTTCTTAAGATGTAGGAAGAGAGAATGTGACACACCACTGAAAAGCAACCCAGACAAAGCCCAAGGGGAGGGAGGGAGAATCATACAATATCTTAATTTTCCACAAAGGTCATAAATCATTATTCTTTAAAGAAAACAAGGAGAAAATTTTTTTCCTCTGAATCATTTTTGAAAAACGTATTTAAAACTTTTTTTTTAAGTTCATGGCTAATTATTGTAGAAAGCATTCTAAACTTTATTAATGTTATTTAGAAGGTCATGTACAAAGAGACAGAGATAGTGATGAAAGCAAACCCAAATAGCTGAATTAAGGGCTTCTTACATCTTTTCAGTAGTATCAATATAGGTTACTTATAGGGGTAGAATGTCAGTAAAATTGATTTAAAACTAGAACATATCTTAAGAGCATATCTTAATAGTAATTCTCAGATATTCTGGCCACTGAGAGTAGTTGATATGCTACTTAAAAAAAATCCATGATGATTCTAGTTTTTCTCTTAAATGTGAGAAGTTGGTCATTCCTTCCATCAAATGAAGAAAATGAGATTAAGAAATGAGAAATGCAAAATAAAGGACTGAAACATTTGAGAATGAGTAATTTCAGTTGGGACACACTAAAATAAATAACTATCCATTATATATGATATGATGTGTGTGGTAGGGTCTGGATTGGTGTTGTTAAGAAGCTGCTTAGAGATTTGGAAAACAGAAATGGTTCTCAGACCCAAATACCAAAGCAAGATAAGAGACAGCTTGATGAAGTCATCTCCTTCACCACTTCTTGGGCAGAACTTGAAGGAATTATGTTAAGTGAGATAAGCCAAAAACAGAAAAATGAATACTGGATGATCTAACTCATAGATGGGACAGAAAGGAAAAATGCAAAGTAAAACTTGGACTGGGTTTGAATATTGCCAATAAGGTTTATTCCTCTGATTTTCTGATCAGTTCAACAACTACATCATTTACCATACTCTCTCAGTTTGTACACGCAGAGTTACTTTTGAAATGCTTAGTAATAACATCTGTTCCAGTTGATCCCACATCTCTCTTATGGGACCCTAGCACTCACTACTTATTGCACGTATCAACCAGACAATGTGTTGGAGTTGAGAACCCGATTAGTGATTATAGACCCTGGATTCAGAGTTAACTGTAGTTCTGGCTGAGCCTAAATAAGAATTACTTTAGCAATATAATTGGCAATGCAAGGACATGCATTTAGGTAGAGAGAAATATTCTATTTAACACTCTTTTGAACATTTGAGAAAACTTTTAGGACTTTGCTTGGAAGAATAACTAAAGGGAAAATATAGACTTAAGAGAGATTAGGAAGTAAGATATCTAATGTTTTGAGGAAATAGTTAGCTAAGAACTGCTCCATTATACACTTTTTCAAAAAAGTTTGAAGGAGGTCAGGTGGTGGCTTATACTGTAGAGTACACCATGCATAAGGACCTGGGTTCAAACCCCTGTTCCCATTAAAGGAAGGAATATTCATGAGTTGTAGAGTGATGTTGCAGATGTCTCTCCTTCTCTCTGTCTCTTTCTCTGTTTCTCTCTGTTTCCCAGCCTCTTATAAAGGGAGAAAGAGAGAGAGAGAGAGAGAGAGAGAGAGAGAGAGAGAGAGAGACATGCAGGAGAAATGTAGGAAGGAAGGAAGAATGGGCAGTAGAATAGTGAAACTGAGCAGGCACTAAGTCCCAGAGATAACCTTCGTGGGGAACAAAAAGTATAAATGCTGCATCTGTTGAGGTGATGAGGAAAACATTTTCAGTTGTTGGAGAATAATGATGGGTTGGACTCTGAGTTTTATTTTTCTTTGTGATCTGAATAGGAAAGATCACAACTGTAAAACTTTTTTTTTATAATTCTGGTGGGAGATTGTAAAGTTAGTATATTCTACATTATTAACATAAATTGGAGCAGAGAGTAGTGATAAATTGAGGTTTATTTGGAAGCTCTACAGCTTCTAAACCAATCTCTAGAAGCAGTGGACATTCTAGAAGAATTTGTAAAATGCAGAGTCCTTGTTTCCACTTTCAACTTTGAATGTATAGGATTTGGGGTGGAAATCTAAAGTGTAAATACCTTATTTGGAAACAGATGTTCCATAGAACATGCTTTTAAAATACACTGCTAACTAGTAAGACAAATTTATCATCTTCAACTAAAACAAGAAAAGGAGATGGTTCAGAGAATAAAATGCGTGAAAATTACCATGAAATGTGAATTATAAAATTGTTTCATTTGCTAGAATTATCAAAGTTCTGCAAGAAAAGCAGCTGTGCTTAGAATATTTATTGTTGTTTTCGACGGGCTGGCTTCACCAGCGGGTAACAGACGACCAGGGACTCATGGTTGAGCTGTATGCAGTATCTCTTTATTCATGCAGGACACAGCGCAATCTATTCCAAGCTAAGCTAAACTAAAAAACTACAAACAATCTTGTCCTTATAAATATACTAGCCCAGTAGGTTGTGAACAGGATGTGACGCAGAGAGGGTGGAGAGAAAAGTGACTGGTGAAAATCAGCGTATGACAAGGAGAGGGGGCGGAGCAGGCAAGAATTCTACCACTGAACCACCAATGCCCTGGAGGGAGGGTGGTGCTTGTTAACAGAGGTTATGTAAATAGAATACAATGTTATGTAAATAGAATGCAGGGGGGATTAAACCAAATGAAACAGAAGGGTTTTTTAGAAGCATACCAACAATTTATAAGTAGTTATTTGTGTATTTTATATAGTACTTACATAGTGTTTCTTTAATCATTAACTTTTAGCATTAGAATCACTCAGAGAACTTTAATCTCTGCATAGGTCATGTAGTATCTGCATGCCTCTATGTTGCATGTAGACTGAGGACAAATGACCAGGATTTAAATCACATAGTGGCTGTGTGGACTTTTTCCTTAATCTCATATAGCACACATTTCTTATCTGAATCACCTGCTTATAATAGAAATCACCCAGAATATAACTGCTTAATTAAATTTAATTGATGAACTATGCCCAACAGTTTGGAATGTACTGATTGCTTCTATAAACCAAAAATCTTTAAGGCACGTAAATAGAATAAAGAGTAAAATCTGACACATGTATAAGCTACTGTATTTTATTGTTGACTATAAACCATTAATTACAATAAAGAAGAAAAAGACTAAAATCTGAATTTCAATCAAGAGTTGGTTGTTTCTAAATTACTAATTATTGTGTTTTCTCTTAGAGTTAGGTCCCCAAAAAAATCTTAGTTATTTTAAGAGGAAAAAAAAACTGACTGGCCACAGTAGGGCTACTAGAATAAATCTCTAATATACTCAACTGTTTTCTTTTCTTTAGAACCATTGCTTCCTCTACCCTCCATTCTTCTTTCCAATGCCATTTTTCCTGATGATGTGGAAAACAGTTTATTTTCCGCAGCTTCTCCCACTTCTATCATGTATCCTAAACAGCTTAGCAAAATTTTTAACAGTGTTTTATGTATATTAGTGGAAAGATTATAAAGTTCACAAAACAACGTTTTCTTGTTTAGATACACAGCCAAAAATTATGTAAGCTGAGAGAATTTCATTGCTGTCTGAAACAACCGACCAATTGGGTGGTAGAGTGTCTAGTTAATAAGCAATATTGTGTTCACAAGAGAGATGTTATTCATGAAGAGATCCATTCAGCAAGAGCAAAAATCCAAATACTATTCTATTCTATTCTATATAGTAGGTTGGCAAAATAGCTTTCTTGGGAGAGTGTCTCCTTTGTCATGGGAAACACCTATGTTCAAGTTACCCACTGGCTTTGGTGCTATGATGCATTTTCTTTTATCTCTAAGTCTTTATCTTTAAAAAGTCATTCTGGAACAGTGAAGTCCTTGTAATGACAAAAAGAGAGAGAGAAAAAAAAAATCATATGAAGACTAAGTCCTGGGAAGCAGAGCTTTCAGGCAGGAAAACAAAATTCATAGTGAAGTAATGGGTCAAAACGCTGAGGAAATAGTAGGCTCCCTTTTAGTGCTACAAGCAGCAGGCAGACCAGTAACAAAGACCTACACAACTAATCACTCGATAATGGCAGCCCAGATTTGGCGGAGGGAACCTAATTATAAGCCCCTTTGTATAGAGCATCTGCAGCTGTTGACAACTTCCTGCCGGAATCTGAATTGGCTCAGGAACTAGAACAAGACAGAGTTCTCTCCAGTAGAACATTCAAACAATGAATGAGTCTCAAAAATTTTGTTGAATGAAATAGATCACTTCTGCAGTGCTGCACGCTTTGCTACAGGGGGATTCAAGTGAAAATTAATAGACTATGCTGAATAGAACAGGAGGGGATTATGAGAGAAAACCATTGCAGTAGAAGACAATCGTCATAGAAATAATATCTCACAAATGGTCATTCACACCTTGACACATGTTTTATATTATCCAAATTCATATAATTTTATAAACTACTTTAATTACTTTTCTTAGCAAAGTAATGGGTAGTTATTTTTTATTTTCTAAATAAAAAGCAATAAAGTGAGTAGAAAAGTGAATCAGCAGGTAGAGTACTTGATTGTATGTGTGAGGCCCTGAATTTGATCCTACGAGCTTCATTAGCCAGAGTGGATATTCTGGCTGTCTCCCTTATAAAATAAAATAGGTTTTTAAAAAGAAAGAAAACTGAATCACTGCAGAAAGTTTGAAATAATAAATTAATTTTCAAACATTACTAGGAAAAATACAGGAATGAAAATCAGATTGATACTCAAAAGAATTCTTTTTTTTTCTGTTTTCAACATTTATTACTATTATTTTTATTCATAAAAAGGAAACAATGACAAAACCATAGGATAAGAGGGGTACAACTCCACACAATTCCCACCACAAGAACTCTGTATCCCATCCTCTCCCCTGATAGCTTCCCTATTCTTTATCCCTCTGGGAGTATGGACCCAAGGTCATTATGGGGTGCAAAAGGTGGTAGGTCTGACTTCTGTAATTGCTTCCCCATTGAACATGGGCGTTAGCAGGTTGATTCCTACTCCCAGCCTGTCTCTCTCTTTCCTTAGTGGGGTGGGGCTCTGGGGAATCAGGGCTCCAGGACACATTGGTGAGATTGCCTGTCAAGGGAAGTCTGTTTGGCATCATGGTAGCATCTGGAACCTGAAAAGAGAGTTAACATAAAGCCAAACAAATTGTTGACTAATCATGAACCTAAAGGCTGGAATAGTGCAGATGAAGAGTTGGGGGTTCTCCATTTTGTAGACAGTTAGTAGTCCTATATTTGTTATATTCCAAAGGGTCCATGACTATACTATTTTTTCCCCTGAGCCTGAAACCTTATATGTATGTGGATTCAAGTTATTGTCTGGGGAGATGATGTCATAGCTGGAAAAAGGACCAGAAAGCTGGATCAGGGAAGAGAGTAGCTCCTTAATATGGGAAAAAGTATATAAATATTATTGACTGTAAACCCCACTGATTTGATCTGATCTGGGGCCCATATTCAGCTTAGGAGCCTATGTGACCTCTGCATCCCTGTAGATCTGAGCTACAATATGTTTCTAAGAACTTTTCTTGTGCATCAGTGCAACACCTAGAAAAAAATGACTGTAACAATTTAAAGAGAGTACTAAACTTTGTGATATATTACTGTCTTTTGGCAAGAGACAGGAATGGTTGGCATTAATGGGAGCATGATGGCTCTGAAAGAAAACTAGCTCCTGGCATAATGAATCATAGGGCTCTTAAACTTTTATAAATGAATGAAAAGGCTGAGGTCTGACATGAATTATGAGTCTCATTATGGTTCTGTTATATCTCCAGCAATGCTTCAGAGGAGCATGACACCTCCCAAGAAAAGTAGTAAGACTTCTATAACACTATTTTTCTACTGGTAATTGACTGTGGTCAAGGTGGAATATGATCTGAGTCCCTGGGGTACATATAAGAACATATCTCTGCATATAAATGTTTCTATCATGCCCAAGACTCCTTTTTATTTTCTAAGGGCCAAGCATTACTGTTGACATTAAAGAAATAATAACAAACTGTAGTATAAAGACAGCATTTCCAGTCTTTCTATTTCTTCAGATAGCCTTCAGATAGGCTATATTTCTCCTATTATTTTCTGCATGCTAACACAAACTCAGCAATACTGATATAGATATTTCCCAGAAAGAAAATATATGGTTACTTGTAAAGGTTTTAAAAGGGGGAAATATAATGAGTAGTTCATTAGTATAAATATGAATTATTTATAATTAAATAAATTCCTAGAATTATTACAAATTGATTTTTACCAGCTCAATACAATCGACATTGACATAAATTCACCAGTTAGGTGAATTAGCAAAGCCTACTTGAGTTAGTAGAGACCTTTATTATTTCCTATTCCCAAGACAAAATTACATTATTTTCATGTAAGTAGCTACATCAATGTATTTAAGCCTTAGCAAGTCTCTTTAATTTAAACTTTTCCATTACATTTTTGTATGTATATAACATATATCTGTTAGATAATATTTTTAGTCCACTGCCATATTAGCTATCAAATTCATGTAAAAGTCATGCCCCCCTAGGAACATACCTAAAATAAACTTCCTCATTTTTTTCAACTCTAAAACCTCTTTCGCATCTACTGTATTCATATTTCTTGGTTCTTGTTTATTAAATATTTTGTCCTGCTTTCTATCCTACTGCCTTTCAGCCACCAAGTTGCAGATGCTACTATGAGTTCATTCTGACCTCCCTGAACAGAAGACCTCACCAATGTGTCCTGAAGCCTTTATTCTCCATAGTCCTATCACATTAGGGAAAGACAGAAACAGACTGGTGGTATGGATTGCCCTGACAATGTCCATGTTCAGCAGAGAAGCAAATACAAACACCAGATTCCCACCTTTTGAACCCCATAAAATTTTTTTGGTACATACTCCCAGAGGGGGAGAAATGTTAGGGGGAGATGACCAGAAGGATCTGAACTCCAATTCCATCAGGACCTCAAGAGAGAACAGGAAAAAAGGAGGGTCATTCAGAAGTAGTAACAGGTGAAGGTATGACTTAGAAAGGAAGAGAAGGACCTACCATAGAAAAAAATGGAACATATACACTTATAGATAGATAGTTAAAGCCAACCCATATCTGTGACCTTGGGAGAACCTTTTAATGGAGGGAATGGGGACACAAAATTATGGTGGTAGGAATGGTTTGGAATTATACTCCTGTTACCACATAATTTTGTAAATCAATGTTAAATCACTAAAAAAAAAACCTGGAAGAATTCTAAATTGATATAAAAACATTTTTGCTAAAATGTAGATACACCTGCCTATTTAGCTAAGTATTTATATGTACATAAATATGTTTCTATCATTCTATTTAGTAGTGGCTACGGAATGGAGAGATATAGAAAGAAATAGAAGGGTCTGTAGTTCTCACCTATTGTGATAATAACAAGTTAAAATTATGGTGATTACCATATGTGTCAGAGACAGTATTGTATGGTTTCTCACTTTTCCCCTCCTAACATGAGTATTCCAGCCTCCCTCCCTCAACATTACATTACATCATGTGGGCACAGAGCATTACTATCATTAATATTGCTATTCTGCACTTTGATTTTTGGTTACCACCAGGGCTTCCCTATTCCTGGCTAAAATTTTCAACTAGAGACAAAGAAACAAGGAGTGGGATGGGGTGGGAATCTTCCCAGATAATAAACCACTCAGTATCTTATTGGGGGACCTCACAGGGTCTCAGGAAACTACATCCACCAATATATCTGGTAATAGACCCATCATCTGCAAACACATAACTGGGTTCCTTTCTCTTATTAGGACGCTTACTCTCCAAACTTCTGCAAATAATATTATTCACCTAGGTGCTAATCAGAATACATGACCAGTAAAACCAGGATAACAGGTCCAGCAACTTTGGAAGTCACTATGTTACTTCAATCCACAGAAGCCAATGCAAACTTTTAGATCATGAAAAATCTGGCAAACATGGATTTATCAGTGGGGACTGATAAAGCTCAAATAATTTTCCCTCAAGAAAATGAAGAGCTAAGATATTCTGAAAAAGAATTAAAAATAATCGTCACAAAAGATAACAATGATGCAAATAGAAACGCTTTGGAATTTTTAAATGTGTGAATAAAATTAAAAGTATAATAAAGAACTAGAAGCTGTCAAAAAATAAACAGTAAACCAAAAATGCTGTGTGTAACTGTAACATTGTGATCTTATAATCATATAAGCCATTATTAAAACAAAGATCAAAATATTAAAAAGGGGGCTGAGTGATAACGCTCCTGATTGAATGCACATTACCAGGTGCAAGAACCATGTTCTAGCCTGCATTTCCCACACGTAAGGGGACATTTTACAGGTGGTTTGGCAAAAGTGCAGGTTTTTACCTTTCTTTCTTCCTTTCTACCCCCCTTTCTCTATTTCTCTCTGTCCCATCTAATAAAATAGAAAGAAGAAAAAAATGTCCACTGGGAGTGGTGATTCATAGTGCTGGCTCTGAGCCCCAGCAATAATCCGTGTTGCAAAAAATAAAAAAGTGATGATAAATATAATAATTTACCAGAAACAAAATTGAAAAATAAATACATAAGTCAATATAATGTACAGTCTTTTATGCTAACATTAACTCAATAAAAATAAAACCAGTGGCTTAGGAGGTGGTACAGTACATATAGCATCAAACTTGCAAGCATAGGTTCTCACATTTGATTCCAGGCACTACAAATTCTAAAATGCTTCTCTGGTTCTGTCACTCTTTCTTTTGTGTTAACAAATAAATAATCAAAAAAAAAGTTAAAAGAAAAAACATATTTTGAACCTGAAATTTCTAAACTCCATAGAGAGCCATATAGCAAGCTCAATCATGAGGGAAAAAGAATCATTGAACTCATTCATAATTCATTTGACATAATTAATTTAAGAAAAAAGAAGGAAAAAAAGACAAAAGAAAAAGAACATGTATGTGGTCAATGGCATACCATTAAGCTAATAAGCAAATGCACTTTAAAAATCATAAGATATGGAAGGTCCATGTCAAGCCTTCTGAGAGTTTTCCAGACTGCTCTCCACAGAGGCTGGACCAATTTACATTCCCACCAGCAATGTAAAAGGGTTCCTCTGTCCCCACAACCTCTCCAGCATTTGTTGCTGCTGCCCTTTTTGATGTATGCCATTCTTACAGGAGTGAGGTGGTATCTCAATGTTGTCTTAATTTGCATTTCTCTGACAATCAGTGATCTAGAGCAGTTTTTCATATGTTTGTTAGCCTTTTGGATCTCCTCTGCGGTGAATGTTTTATTCATATCCTTTGCCCATTTTTGGATGGGGTCATTTGCTTTTTTGGTGTTAAGTTTGCTGAGCCCTTTATATATTTTGGTGATTAGTTTGTCTGATGTATGGCATGTGAAGATCTTCTCCCATTCTGTGAGATGTGCAGAAGCTTTTCAATTTGATGTAGTCCCATTGGTTTGTTTCTGCTTTAGTCTTCCTTGCAATTGGGTTTGATTCATCAAAGATGTCCTTGAGGTGTAGGTGGGAACGTATTTTACCAATGTTTTCCTCTAAGTATTTGATTGTTTCTGGTCTGACATCCAGGCCTTTGATCCATTTGGAGTTGATTTTTGTTTCTGGTGAGATAAAGTGGTTCAGTTTCATTCTTCTGCATGTTACAACCCACTTTTCCCAGCACCATTTATTGAAGAGAGCCTCCTTCTTCCATTTAATCCTTTGGGCCCCCTTATAGAAAATTAGATCATTGGGTGTTATGGAGTCCTTGGGGTATAACCCCAGGAGAGGAATTACTGGATCATATGGAAGGTCCATGTCTAATCATTGGTAAAACAGTTTCCCACCTACACCCAACCAAAAAGAGGTGTGTACTCCTATGTTCATAGCAAGCAGCACAATTCATAATAGCTAAAACCTGGAAGCAACCCAGGTGCCCAACAACAGATGAGTGGCTGAGAAAGCTGTGGCATATATACACAATGGAATACTATGCAGCTATCAAGAACAATGAACCCACCTTCTCTGACCCATCTTGGACAGAGCTAGAAGGAATTATGTTAAGTGAGCTAAGTCAGAAAGATAAAGATGAGTATGGGATGATCCCACTCATCAACAGAAGTTGAGTAAGAAGATCTGAAAGGGAAACTAAAAGCAGGACCTGACTAAATTGTAAGTAGGGCACCAAAGTAAAAACCCTGTGGTGAGGGGTAGACATGCAGCTTCCTGGGCCAGTGGGAGTGGGAGTGGGTGGGAGGGATGGGTCACAGTCTTTTGGTGGTGGGAATGGTGTTTATGTACATTCCTAGTAAAATGTAGTCATATAAATCACTAGTTAATTAATATGAGAGGGGGAAAATTAATTGTATGTCTCAAAGTTTTTTTAAAACACAGACTGAATCTTTTTTAATATATAGGCTGTGTATTTGATATGCGGACACTCTCAAAAGCCTAGACCAAGTAGATCAGAAGCAACCAATAGCACAGCTATATACAAGATACTGGGTACTGTACAGTAAACCCTAACAAATGGACTTTTCAAAGTTAACCCAATTACCAAATAATGTGATGATAACATTACTATCCATTGTTTTTTTGAACCCTAAGACAGCAGGAACCTCACATCTCCACTATAGAGCCTCTACTTCCCCCAGTCCTGGAACCCTTGGATAGGGTTTACTGTACACTTTCCCGTATGCCTCTCCCAATCCATATCAAATAATATTGCATCTGCCGATCACAACCTAATCAACGCAAGGATTGCCACCTCAACATGCTTCACTTCAGACTGTGTCCAGAGATTTCACGTATAGAATGACAACCCTTCAGCTTCATTACTTGGGTGAGACCTTTCCTTTCATAATATTCTCTAATTCCATCCCAGGTGGTTCACTTTCTAACAAAGTCCCAAAACCTAGATATACACCAGTTTCTGTGAGAGAGAGCATATGTTCACACGTATCTATAAACTACTGCAAAATATATACCTGAAAGCAGAAGTACACTAGAGTTTGCAGTGGGTATCCCCCTAACACTTCCTCTCCACTATTCCAAGCTTTGGTTCCATGATTGCTCAACAATTTGTTTGAGTTTGTATGTTAACTCTCTTTTCAGTCACCAGGTTCCAGATGTCATCAGGATGCTGGCCAGGCTTCCCTGGACTGAAGACCCCACCAATGTATCCTGAAGCTCCACTTCCCAAGAGACCCACCCTACTAGGGAAAGAGAGAGGCAGACTGGGAGTATGGACTGACCAGTCAACGCCCATGTTCAGCGGGGAAGCAATTATAGAAGCCAGACCTTCCACCTTCTACAACCCACAATGACCCTGGGTCCATGCTCCCAGAGGGATAGAGAATGGGAAAGCTATCAGGGGAGGGGGTGGGATATGGAGACTGGGTGGTGGGAATTGTGTGGAGTTGTACCCCTTCTACCCTATGGTTTTGTTAATTTATCCTTTCTTAAATAAAAAAATAAATAATAAGATAAAAAAGTAATTACAAAAATGTTTACATAAAGAATAATTGTTGAAAACATGAGTGCATATGCTCTTTCAAATTAGTGTTATGTCCTTTGGGTACATGCCTAGAAGTATTATCACTGTATCATAAGGTATCTACATTTTTATTTGAAAACTCCCTATACAGTTTTTCTTAGGGATTAGACCAGTTTTCATTCCCAATAACAATATAACAGTTCTTATTTTTTCTCCAAGTCATCTCCAACACTAGTAATTTCCTGTTTTGCTGATGTAGGGTAAGTCATCCCCCTATATGTGAGTTAGAATCTCCATGTGATTTTAATTTGTATTTCTCTAATGACAAGTGAAGTGGAACTTTTTTTCATGTCTGTAAAAAATATGTAAATATTCTCTACGCAATTGTCTTCATATTTTGCCTACTTTTTAATGGATTATTTAATTTTGTTGTTATTCATCTGTATGATTCCTTTTTATATGTATAATATCAATACCTTCTTAGATATTTCTTTCAAGACTTTGTGAGAGTTGTGGTGGCTGTGGGGAAGTGGACAAAGAGCTTCCTGCCTGATTCAGCCCAAGCTTGGTTTTTCTTAAGTCCTCTTCTTAAAAATATTTGATGTCAAACCCACTTCAGCCCCATTGGGTCAGCCCTTGCACAGTTCATCCTCCACATTGCTCATGAGGTTCAATCCCAGTTCTGCTCTCTAGTTCAGTCTACTCCCTATATAACTTGTCTAGTTCCAGCAAGGCCCTCTGCCTTTGTGGCTGCCACCTATTTCTGGTTAGGGTCCTGCTGTCCACTGCCTCAGCACATCTCCTGAAAATTACATCACAGGAAGACAGTAAAATTCACTTGTGAAACTGAACCAATAGAGCAGCTTGAAAATGAACTCTCAGGGGGTCAGGCAATAGCCCAACCTGTTAAGCGCATGTGGCACAAAGTGAAAGGACCCGTCTATGGATTCTAGTTCAAGCCCCCAGCTACCAACCTGCAGAGGAGTCACTGCACAAGTGGTGAAGCAGGTCTGCAGGTGTCGATCTTTCTCTCCCCTCTGTCTTCCTCTCTGTCCTATCCAACAATAAAGACATCAATAACAACAACAATAATAATCACAACAATGATAAAACAACCAGGGTAACAAAAAGGAAAAAAATAGCCTCCAGGAGTAGTGGCTTTGTGGTACAGACACCTGTCTGAACTGGAAGACACTTTGAAGAGGGTTAAACCGGGAACAGCTGCTGGCTATGATAACATGACCCCATAACTCATTCTTAACCTGGGTTCCGTGGCAAAGAAGTGGCTCGCTTCATTCCTGTCCCACATCTTGGAATCTGAGTCTATGCCCAAAATTTGGTGTCGTGTGAAGATTGTAGCAGTTTTGAAACCAAAGAAAGACCCAATACTGGCCGTCAGCTATAGACCAATTTCTCTCCTCTCCATGTGTTACAAACTCCTTGAGAGACTGCTTCTGTCACGTATTTCTCATCTTACAGAGAAATTCCTATCACCAGCCCAAGCTGGTTTCCGCCCAGGAAGATCTACCTGCGAACAAGTCCTGGCCCTCTCAACTTACATTGAAAATGGATTCCAGAAGAATTTAAAGACGGGTGCTGTCTTTGTTGATCTCACAGCAGCCTATGACATGGTCTGGCACTGTGGTCTCCTAGTCAAGATCTCAAGATGCCTGCCTCCATGGGTGGCCAACACTATATCGTTTCTTCTCCAAAACAGAAGATTCCGGGTGCATCTGGGTGACAAGTCTAGCAGATGGAGACTTGTCTCAAGTGGCCTCCCCCAGGGCTCTGTTCTGGCTCCTACGCTATTTAATATTTACATCAATGATCTCCCAGAAACTTCTTCAAGGAAGTTCATCTACGCCGATGACATCTGCTGTGCAACTCAGGCATCAAAGTTCGACATCCTCGAGGAAACACTCATGTCTCTGATATCTGATTACTGTAAAAAATGGCGACTAACCCCTAACACTGCAAAAACGGTATCATCTGTTTTCCATCTACACCATGCCTCAGCCTCGTGTGAGCTTAATGTGCAGCTTGATGATATGAGAATCTGGCATGAAGCCCAGTCAGTCTATCTTGGCGTTACTCTCTATCGCACCCTGTCATTTCACGATCATCTCATAAAAACTGCAGCAAAGGTGGGCGCAAGGAATAACATCATTGCAAGACTGTCCAGCTCCTCATGGGACGCAAGCACTTCCACACTACGACCATCATCTCTGGCATTATGCTATTCCACTGCAGAATACTGTGCCCCCAGTATGGTTCCGTAGCCCCCATGTCCACTTGGTCGATTCCAAATTATATTCCTCCATGAGGATAATTTCTGGAACCATCCGTTCCACCCCGGTTCCATGGCTGCCAGTTCTTAGCAACATCGCCCCGCCAGATATTTGTCGGGATGCGGCATCATCTAAGTTCATTTCCCACGTCTATGCTCGACTGGACCTGCCAATATACGTGGATATCTTCGCCCACCCTGTCCAACGCTTGATGTCTCGTCATCCAATCTGGTCCCCTATGCCTACACTGAACTTCTCTGTTCCAGTCTCTTGGAAACAGAGTTGGCAGTCAGCTGAGGTAAAGAACAAACACCTCATCACAGACCCCTGCAAGCGTCAACCCGGCTTTGGCCTAGCACGTTATGATTGGGCCCTCCTCAATCGCTATCGAACAGGCCATGGCCGGTGCGCCGCTATGTTCCATCTCTGGGGAGCCAGAGACGACCCAAACTGCCCTTGCGGCTACAGACAGACTATGACCCACATAGTCAACGACTGCCACCTCTCCAGATTCAAAGGAGGTCTCGAAACTTTACATCAGGCTCAACCTGATGCTGTTGACTGGCTACGGAAGAAGGGCAAACGCTAGAAGAAGAAGACAGACACCAAGCCCAAGCAATAAGCCTGGAGGCAAAACAAAACTAAATAAAAATAATAAATAATAAACCCTCAAGTATATAAACCTCCCAATGAAGATGGTAAAGTTATAGTCCTTGAGATGCTTACTGAATTGAGAAGAATTATAGAAGAGAAATACAATGAAATTTCTAGTTAAATTTATAGTAGTGGTCATAAGAATGAAGAATGCAGTGGCAGAGATAAAAGTACAGTAGAGAAAACCATCTCCAAGATGACAGACACCAAACATCAAAATAGAGAACAAGAAGATAAGACAGAAGAAGCCACCAAGAGAAAACCAAAAATGCAAAAAAAAAAAAATGATACTACAAAAACCAAAGATAATATAACATAATTGTGGGACAGCATCAAAGGAATCAACATTCATGTTATAGAGGTAAAGAAGAGAGAGATAATGATATAGAATTCATATCTGAAGAAATCTTAGCTGAAAGACACATTATAATTAAAATGGTGAAACACCAGTTAGAATGTCAGCTGATCTGGGGCCCTATTCAGGGAGTCTTGAGATTCCCAAATAGACTTGATGCGCCTAGAACTCGAATAAATCACTCTCTCCATTGTTACAGGTCATTTCTATCAGGAACAACAAAATAGACCCCTTTGCAGGCCCCCCCATAGGACCTTGCTCTCAACTTGGATCAACAATGGTAAAGAATGTTCCATCCTCTGAAGGGAGGATTGACAACATACTCTATGCTACACCTGAGGAAGATGGGTTGATACTGAGGCAGCATGGAATGTTCCTACTCATGACCACAGAATGTGAGCTCAGATATAGAGGGATTCAGAGATCACACAGGCTCCTAATCTAATTATGGGCCCCAGATCACAACAAATTGATGGTGTTTACAGTCAAAAATATTTATACCCCTTTCCCATATTAGGGAGTTACTCTCTTCCCTGATCCAGCTTTCTGGTCCTTTTCTCAGCCATGACATCATCTCCCCAGACAATAACTTGGATCCACATGCATATCAGATTTCAGGCTCAGGCAAACAAACAAACAAACAAACAAACAAAAAACCACTAGTATAGCTACAGACCCTTTGAAATATAACTAAAATATGCCTACTAACTATCTACAAAATGGAGGACCCCCTAACACTTCATCTGTACTATTTTAGCCTTTAGGTCCATGATTGCTCAACAATTCGTTTGGCTTTGTATGTTAGCTCTCTTTTCAGCCACCAGGTTCCAGATGCTAGCAAAATGCTACCAGACTTCCCTGGACAGATAACCCCACCAATGTACCCTAGAGCCCCACTTCCCCTGAGCCCTTCCCCACTAGGGAAAGAGAGAGACAGCCTGGGATTATGGATCGACCTGTAAATGCCCATGTTCAGTGGGGAAGCAATTACAGAATCCAGACCTTCCTCCTTTTGCATTCCTTAATGATCTTGGGTCCATACTCCCAGAGGGTTAAAGAATAGGAAAGCTATCAGGGGATGGGGTGGGATACAGAGTTCTGGTGGTGGGAATTGTGTGGAGTTGTACCCCTCTTATCCTATGGTTTTGTCAATGTTTCCTTTTTATAAATTAAAAAAATAAATAAATAAATAAAAGAATGTCAGCTGATTTCTCAACAAAAACTTTAAAGACTAGAAAATATTGCAAGATATATTCAAAGTTTTCTGTGGGAACAGGAGGACTTTATCTCGTTTGATTTTCAAACTTGAGGCACACATGAAGAGCTTTTCAGATGAGCAGCAGCTGGAAGCATTTATGACCACTAAACCAGATGTAAAATAAATACTAAATTTAGGGATACACATGAAATGAATACACAGAATGACCTCACCCATAGGATGAAACCAACCAAAACCAGGAAAATAAGCATATCCAACCAAAATTGGACAATAGAACTGAGGTTAGCAAAGCGTTTGGGGGAGCAGTTTGTAACATAGTTTGGTTTAATAAACTTTGGTGCAGTAACATTGGTGAGCTGGTAAGGAAACACATTTTTGAAGAGGTGAATAACATACCTCTAAAACACTTAAAGCCTTTAAAACCAAGTTTACCTAAAAAAAAGACTATTATTAAAAAATACATAAGTGATTTTAATAAGTCTTTCTAAAATTCTAAAGATGGTAAGGGCTAGAAGCAAATTGACCGAGAAAAGAAAGAAAAGTAAAGAGCAGATAGGGTAAACAAAGGATGTAATCGCAAACAGATAATATATTCTAAAGAAAACAATAAATTACACTCATAAAGCAGAGTCTAGAGAAAAATTTGCAAAGATGTCAAGACAGAGGCACATAGGTAGTGATTTAACAAAAGCGCTGACTGAAACTGTTATGCTAGCACCATGCAACATAAAAAAAATGGGACTGATACTTTGAAAATAAAAATAGGAGAAAGCAGGTAGAGAATAAATTGATGATTCATTCTTTGAGCTCAAGATTTTAGACCTGTGAGACTTTTCTGGGAGTCAGGCTGTTTTAATGAACACTTTGTCAGCCCAACATGGTCTAGAAACTGCATTTTCAGTAATCTTGTCAATTAGTACCAATGTTAAAATCAAGACTGTTTAACAATGATAAGAATGATTCTTCTAGAGGACCAATGATTGTGAAAATCGAAGCAAACTTTTTCATGAGGGAGAAACTTTGTCTACCAGGAAACAATGTCTCATTTCATATAAGAAAATAATTAAAAATAGAAAGTAGCCCTTTATCTTAGAAATCTATAACAATTCCTATAAAAAAGATAGTTCCTATAGAAGACAGCCTTAGCTCTAGCTGAAATTTAACTTGCTAGAAAATAAAACGCTGGTTTTGATATGAGTGCCCATGTTATCATACTCAAGGGCCAGATTTCAAGCTCCCAGTTTCCACCTGCAGGGGAGAGCCTGAAGAATGGTGAAGTAATGCTTCAGGTGTCAAGTTCTAGTAGTAATCCTGATGGCAATAAAGAAAAAGGAAGGAAGGAAGGAAGGAAGGAAGGAAGGAAGGAAGGAAGGAAGGAAGGAAGGAAAGAAAGGAAGAAGGGGAAAGGGAAGGGAAAGGAAAGGGAAAACAAAGGAGAAAAATGTAAAGGAAAGAAAATTCTCATGCAAAGGAGACAGGGTTTGTGTTTTTCCTTAGATTTTTTTTTTCTTTTTTAGCAAGCTGATATGGTAAGTCTACAATTACCTATAGTTCAATATGTTCTACATTCTCACACTTAATAGTGAAAGCCAATTTATTAACTTTTCCTCAGCACAGCCCTGAGACATCTATAAGCTACCCAATATTGATGAATTTACACAGGAATTTCTCCTTTGTGATGTAGTAAAGACCTGGAACCAGGTTGAGAGTGTTCTGAACATTAAAGTGTTTGGCCTCAGACAGTTCTGAACCAGCAGAAGAAATATGAAAATCAGCACAAGTAAAGATGTCCCTGTTTTCCTGAGACGATAAAAAAATGAAATGAACTCAACAAAAGCCATTAATCTTTATCAGGCCTGATACTGGGAGGAACAATGAACCCAAATTATTGCACATTTCCTACCTGGTAATTCCACAGAGAAGTGTTGATTTGCATAGTTAAGAGAGTGCTGATATTTCTCTCAGAAACTGAATAAGAAGCTACTAGTTCACTCTGAACCAGTGGATAAAACCAAAACAAAACAATTAAAAATACATCCAAGAATATTCAGCGCTCCGCAGAACATGTAACACAAGGAGAAACCCCTTAATGAAACAAAAATCCTGGAGGAAATTCTAATACAAACCACTAGATGCCATAGTTGAGTAGTATGCTAGTCTTTTCTCTTTCTCCCCTTCAATAAATACATTATTAAATGTTTTTTGTTTGTGGCACCAGAATTATCTTTGGTAATCAGTGCCTGCACAACTCCACCACTTTCTAGATACCATTATCTCTCTCTTTTTTTTTAATTAGGGTGTTTTTATTTTATTATTTTTATTTTTATTTTATTTTTTTTAAAGAAAGGATTAATTAACAAAACCATAGGGTAGGAGGGGTACAACTCCACACAATTCCCAACACCCAATCTCCATATCCCACCCCCTCCCCTGATAGCTTTCCCATTCTCCAACCCTCTGGGAGCGTGGACCCAGGGTCATTGTGGGTTGCAGAAGGTAGAAGGTCTGGCTTCTGTAATTGCTTCCCCGCTGAACATGGGCATTGACTGGTCGGTCCATACTCCCAGTCTGCCTCTCTCTTTCCCTAGTAGGGTGGGTCTCTGGGGAAGCTGAGCTCCAGGACACATTGGGGGGGTCTTCAATCCAGGGAAGCCTAGCCAGCATCCTGATGGCATCTGGAACCTGGTGACTGAAAAGAGAGTTAACATACAAAGCCAAACAAATTGTTGAGCAATCATGGACCCAAAGCTTGGAATAGTGGAGAGGAAGTGTAAGGGAGGTACTCACTGCAAACTCTAGTGTACTTCTGCTTTCAGGTATATTTTTTGCAGTAGTTTATAGATACGTGTGAAGATATGCTCTCTCTCACAGAAACTGGTGTATATCTAGGTTTTGGGACTTTGTTAGAAAGTGAACCACCTGAGATGAAATTAGAGTATACTATGAAAGGAAAGGTCTCACCCGAGTAATGAAGCTGAAGGGTTGTCATTCCACATGTGAAGTCTCTGGACACAGTCTGAAGTGAAGCATGTTGAGGTGGTAATCCTTGTGTTGGTTAGGTTGTGATCGGCAGATGCAATATTATTTGATATGGATTGGGAGAGGCATACGGGAAAGTGGGCCCTATCCAAGGGTTCCAGGACTGGGGGAAGTAGGGGCTCTATGGTGGAGATGTGAGGTTCCTGCTGTCTTAGGGTTCAAAAAAACAATCAATAGTTAATATTATCATCACATTATTTGGTAAGTGGGTTAACTTTGAAAAGTCCTTTTGTTATGGGTTTGCTGTACAGTACCCAGTATCTTGTATATAGCTGTGCTATTGGTTGCTTCTGATCTACTTGGTCTAGGCTTTTGAGAGAGTCTGCATATCAATTACACAGCCTATATATTGAAAAGATTCAGTTTGTGTTTTGAAAAACTTTGAGACATACAATTGATTTTCCCCCTCTCATATTAATTAACTAGTGATTTATATGACTACATTTTACTAGGAGTGTACATAAACACTATTCCCACCACCAAAAGACTGTGACCCATCCCTCCCACCCACTCCCACCCCCACTGGCCCAGGAAGCTGCATGTCTACCCCTCACCACAGGGTTTTTACTTTGGTGCCCTACTTACAATTTGGTCAGGTCCTGCTTTTAGTTTACCTTTCAGATCTTCTTCCTCAACTTCTGTTGATGAGTGGGATCATCCCATACTCATCTTTATCTTTCTGACTTAGCTCACTTAACATAATTCCTTCTTGCTCTGTCCAAGATAGGTCAGAGAAGGCGGGTTCATTGTTCTTGATGGCTGCATAGTATTCCATTGTGTATATATACCACAGCTTTCTCAGCCACTCATCTGTTGTTGGGCACCTGGGTTGCTTCCAGGTTTTAGCTATTATGAATTGTGCTGCTATGAACATAGGAGAACACATCTCTTTTTGGTTGGGTGTTATGGAGTCCATGGTACTGGAACAAAAATAGGCACACAGAGCAGTGGAACAGAATTGAAAGTCCAGAAATAAATCCCCACACCTATGGACATCTAATCTTTGATAAGGGGGCCCAAAGGATTAAATGGAAGAAGGAGGCTCTCTTCAATAAATGGTGCTGGGAAAATTGGGTTGTAACATGCAGAAGAATGAAATTGAACCACTTTATCTCACCAGAAACAAAAATCAACTCCAAATGGATCAAAGACCTGGATGTCAGACCAGAAAAAATCTTAGAGGAAAACATTGGTAAAACAGTTTCCCACCTACACCTCAAGGACATCTTTGATGAATCATACCCAATTGCAAGGAAGACTAAAGCAGAAACAAACTAATGGGACTACATCAAATTGAAAAGCTTCTGCACAGCCAAAGTAACTATTAAACAGAGAGACCCCTCACAGAATGGGAGAATATCTTCACATGCCAGACATCAGACAAGAAACTAATCACCAAAATACATAAAGAGCTCAGCAAACTTAGCACCAAAAAAGCAAATGACCCCATCCAAAAATGGGCAGAGGATATGAACAAAACATTCACTTCAGAGGAGATCCAAGAGGCTAACAAACATTAAAAACTACTCTAGGTCATTGCTTGTCAGAGAAATGCAAATTAAGACAACACTAAGATACCACATCACTCCTGTAAGAATGGCATACATCCAAAAGGACAGCAGCAACAAATGCTGGGGAGGATGTGGGGACAGAGGAACCCTTTTACATTGCTGCTGGGAATGTAAATTGGTCAAGCCTTTGTGGAGAGCAGTCTGGAAAACCCTCAGAAGGCTAGACATGGACCTTCCATATGATCCAGTGATGCCATTCTCTCTTTTCCTTTGTAATATTCCTTTCTTTCTTCTCCTTCTTTCTACCCTTACTTCTTTTCTTCCTTTTTCTTTCTTTCTCTTTCTCTTTTCCTTCCTTCCTTCCTTCCTTCCTTCCTTCCTTTCTTCTTTTTCTCTCACAGTCTCTTTCTTCCTTTCTTTCTATCTCTTTCTTCCTTCCTTTTTTATTTCTTTCTCTTTCTTTCTCTTTCTTTCTTTCACAAAGGATGAGAGACAAAGGAGAAGAGAAAAACAGTGAGAAGAAACCACAGCAGCAGTATACTCCTTTTCTTGAAACTCCCTCCTGCTCCACGCCCACTAAAGGTGAGGACCAAGGGTTTGAACTCAGATCTTCACACATTGTATTGTGTGTCCTCTACTGGATACACCATCACATTATTAAATGCTCAAAAAATAAAAGGAGATCCCAAAGTTAATTTCATGAATAAATGTTAAATGATTATCCCTATTGGAACTGCATACTCAAATGAGAAAACTAGTTAAACTAGATCCAAAATCATAAATAAGAAATCATAGAAACTACTCATTTAAGAGATGCATATAATAAACAATACCCATTCCATAATAGGGGAAAGACAATAGATGAAGATTAGGCAAAAGAAAAGAATTTTCCTGAAACATGAAGCCACATACTGAAAATTCTCATTGCACTTTGCAAGAGATTGAATAAAAGAGAAATAAGATATATGTACAGGAAGACAATCAAACCATTATTAGATTTCTAATCTGCAATTCTAGAAAATAGATGATTAACTCACACTGTTTATAAAGCATAATAAACCATCACCCCAACCCCCATGTACATCATTTATTTGTGGGGTAAACAGACCCATGAGGATATGGAATGATTTGGAAACTATTTACACTAAGAACAGCTCCTGAAAAAGTACTCTTGTCAAATTAATTAGATATCTCTATGCATTTCCAAGATGCCACAGTTCATTATCATGTATTTGGTGACTTGAAATAGTAGACACAGGGGCCTGGTTTTGATACATCTGGTTAATCACACACATAACCATCTCCATCTGCAGTGGAAAAGTTTCATCAATGGTGAAGCAGAGCAACTGCCGTCTTTCTTTCTCTCTCCCTCTCTATTCCTTCTCACCTTTCCCTCTTGATTTTTCTGTCTCTGTCTAATATGAATATGTCAAAAAAGAGCAAATATTTATTCTCTCACTGATTTTTATGTCAGAATTTCAAATTAGTGGTGATGGCAGGGTTATTCTGCCTCTAAATGCTCTAGGGGAAAATTCCTCCTTGACTCTTCCTTTTGCAGTGGTTTCTTCCACACATTCTCTGTCATCTTATGGACTTTTTCTTCATCTCAACCAGCCATTTCCTTTTCTCTTTGAAGTCAGTGAATTTGTGTTTTCACCTTTAAGCCCTGATTATGTCATTTTGAAATTCTCTGTTCTTGTCTAAAAAGACCCTATTTTCCAAAAGGTCACATTCCCAAGTACTGGGAAATTAAGATTTGAGATGTCCTTTGAGGGGTTTCTACTCAACGCACTACACTATTAAATACAATATTATGTGATATGCTGGAATGATAGTTCACCTGGAAAGGTATCTGTTAAAAAATAAAAGGGGGGCAGGTGGTGGCGCACCTGGTTGAGCATACATATTACAGTGCCCAAGGACCCTGGTTCGAGCTCCTGGTCCCCACCTGCAGGGGGAAAGCTTCAGGAGTAGTGAAGCAGGACTGCAGGTGTCTCTCTATCTCTCTCTCCCCTCTCCATTTCTGACTACCTCTGTCCAATAAATAAATAAATAAATAAATAAAATTTAAAAAGTAAATAAATAAAAGGGAGTGATCTGACAGGTTCAAACTTGACCTCCCCAAAAAGTAGGTAAAGCTAGGGTGAAGCTTAGCAATGATAAAATGAAATGGAAGAAGGAAGGCAGAAAGGAACAGAAGATAATCATTTGTAAACAATAAACCTTGAGTATTTATAGAATGCTTAAAGTATGCAATGCAACTGAAAAGCAAAGGCTTTTTAAGTAGAAGATAATTGTTGATTTCTCATAAGAGAAATCCTCATGCTAGTCTAGAAGTAAAAATACACATCTTTCTCAGCAAAAATTACAGATTAAGTGGAAGAAGAAGAGTTAAGAAAAGTGAAAGTATTCCAAACTGCTCATTTGTAAAACATAGGGTTAAAGTAGTGGCAAAATAGAACATGGAGAACTAGTTGAAGATTGGTTATTCTTAATCAGAGGACTATGTGCTAGATTATGTCATCCAGAAAAAGAAATTCTTGGCTATATCATTTTAATTTCATAGCATCAATACTGTGAACTAAACAATGGACTAATGAAAAAGAGGTGCTATTTCCTGCATCAAGAACATCCAAAGGTGCTGCCATAAATGGCATAAATAGAACATAATGACTAGAAAAACAAATCACCCAAGGGAAAAACAGAAAGAAAAAGGAAAACAAAACAAAACAAAAAAAACCCTATGCACAAGAAAGTTCAGTACTGGTGGAATATTAAAAGAATATTTTCAGAGTCAGACAGTGGTGCACCTGGTAGAATGCACATTTTATAATCTTCAAGGTCCTGGGTTCACACCCTTCATTCACACCTGCAGTGGAATGCTTCATGAGCTGTAAAACTGCTGCTGGTGTCACTCTTTTTGATCTCTCTATCTGCTTCCATTGATTTATCTGTTTATCTATTTATTTATTTACTTATTTATTTATTTATTTACTAGCTAGAGACAGAGAGAAATAATGAGGGAAGGGGGGAGATAGAAAGGGAGAGAGACAGAAAGACACCTGCAGCATTGCTTCACCACTCGTGAAGCTTTCCCCTGCAAGCGGGGACCAGGGGCTTGTACCTTCGCCCTTGTGCACTGTTAACACGTGAGCTTAACCAGGTGTGCCTGGCCCCGATTTCTCTGTTTCTATAAAACAGTAATGGTTTCCAGGAATAGTAGATTCATGGTGTTGGTACTGAGCTTCAACAATAACCCTGATGACAAAAGACTAAGAAAAATAAATACATAAATGTATTTGTTCACCTGTATAAATGTGTTACTACACTACCTCTTGACATTAATCTGACAACATATAGTAGATAATTTTACATAGACAAAGTACTTGAATGGGATCCTTGTGCAGGTTCTGTCACTGAATTTTTTTCTTTAATTTTCCCCTTTATTGGGAGATTAATGTTTTACATTTGACAGTAAATAGAATAGTTTGTACATATATAACATTTCTCAGTTTTCCACATAACAATACAAATCCCACTAGGTCCTCTGTCATCCTTTTTCAAGACCTGTATTCTCCCCTACCAACCCACACACCCCCAGAGTCCTTTACTTTGGTTCAACACAACAACTCCAGTCCAGGTTCTGTGTTTTCTCTTCTGATCTTGTTTTTCAACTTCTGCCTGTGAGTGAGATCATCCCATATTCATTCTTCTGTTTCTGACTTATTTCACTTAACATGATTTCCTCAAGCTCTATCCAAGATGGGCTGAAAACAGTGAAATCAACATTTTTAATAGCTGAATAGTATTCTATTGTGTATACATAGGACAACTTGCTCAGCCACTCATCTGTTGTTGGTCACCTGGGTTGATTCCAGGTTTTGGCTATTACAAATTGTGCTGCCATCAACATAGGTATACACAAATCTTGTTGGATGGGTCCCTCAGGATATATTAACAGGAGAGGAATTGCAGCATCATAGGGTAGGTCTATTTTTAGTCTTCTGAGAGTTCTCCAGACTGGTCTTCACAGGGGTTGGACCAATTTACATTCCCACCAACAACGCAGAAGGGCTCTTTTGTCCCCATAGTCTCCACAGCATTTGTTGTTGCCACCTTTTCTGTTGTATGACCTCCCAGGAGTGAAGTGGTATCTCATTGTTGTCTTTATTTGCATTTCTCTGACAATCAATGACTTGGAGCATTTTTTTCAAGTGTTTCTTGACCTTTTGAACCTCTTCTATGGTGAATATTTTGTTGATATCCTTTCCCCATTTTTGGATGGGGTCATTTGTTTTTTTTTGTTGCTGAGTTTGGCAAGTTCTTTATATATTTAGTTGTTAGCCTCCAGTTGAGGTATTTTTGCCTGTCTCACTCACTCAATTAAATTTCTCACCAGAGGAGGCCAGGCAGTGACACATGTGGTTGAGTGCACATTTTACTACATCTAAGGACCCAGCCATTTTGAGCCCCTACCAGATGCTTCATGAGCCATAAAGCAGATCTTCAGGTGTCTGTCTTTTTCTATCCCTCTCATTATAGGTCCCCAACTCAATTTCTCTCTGTCCTATCAAAAACAAAATAGAAAGAATAAATAAATAAATAGGAAAAAATATCCCCTGGGAGGGGTGGATTCACAGTATAGGCAATGATCCCCAGTGATAACCT
Source organism: Erinaceus europaeus (assembly GCF_950295315.1). Taxonomy (NCBI): domain Eukaryota; kingdom Metazoa; phylum Chordata; class Mammalia; order Eulipotyphla; family Erinaceidae; genus Erinaceus; species Erinaceus europaeus. The sequence continues at coordinate 91,612,703 of NC_080169.1, read as the reverse complement.
TGGTGCAATAAATAAATAATAAAATTTTACCAGCAGAGTAAAAGAATTCTCTTCTAACCACACTGTCAAGGTCTGTTGGTTTTTCCCACCTTTCTACATTTGTCAATATAAAGGATGAAAGATGTTAAGAGCAACTTTTACAGGAAACTGAGATCATACATCTTGACTCTGAATGGATTTTATGGCCCATAGAGTACTTGAGGTTTGCCAATTAATATGACAATAATTTTCCTATTCCAGATAAAAGATGTTTCATGTAAGTCTTCTATCTACATATAGAAAACTATTGAATTGTGTATTCATTGAAAACATGTATTTTTTCATTATTTGGTCTAATATTCTTATTTGGTATATATATAAAGATTTATTTCTACATGAATAACTTCCCCCAGCCCTTGGGGAAAAAATCAAGTTGCTTAAAGTAGAGAAGATTTTTGTTTAATGGACATAAGTATTTATCACTGATACATAAAAAACTGTATTGAACATCCAAAAGTTTAGAAAATAAACTTTAGAAAATCATTATAGGGGGCCAGGCGGTAGCTCAGTTGTTTAAGCCCACATAGCATGAAGTGCAAGGACCAGCATAAGGATCCGGGTTGGAGCCCCTGGCTCCTCACCTGCAGGGGAGTTGCTTCACAAGCGGTGAAGCAGGTCTGCAGGTGTCTTTCTCTCCCCCGTCTTCCCCTCCTCTCCTTATTTCTCTCTGTCCTATCCAACAACAACGGCAGCAATAACAACAATAATAACAACATCAAGAAAGCTTCCTGGGACAGTGGGGGTGGGAGTGGGTGAGAGAGATGGGTCACAGTCTTTTGTGATGGGAATGGTGTTTATGTACACTCCTAGTAAAATGTAGTCATATAAATCACTAGTTAATTAATACAAGAGGGGGAAATTAATTGTATGTCTCAAAATTTTTCAAAACACAAACTGAATCTTTTCAATATATAGGCTGTGTAATTGATATGCAGACTCTCTCAAAAGCCTAGACCAAGTAGATCAGAAGCAACCAATAGCACAGCTATATACAAGATACTGGGTACTGTACAGTAAACCATAACAAAAGGACTTTTCAAAGTTAACCCAATTACCAAATAATGTGATGATAACACTAACTATTGATTGTCTTTTTGAACCCTAAGACAGCAGGAACCTCACATCTCCACTATAGAGCCCCTACTTCCCCCAGTCCTGGAACCCTTGGATAGGGCCCACTTTCCCGTATGCCTCTCCCAATCCATATCAAATAATATTGCATCCGCCAATCACAACCTAACCAACGCAACGATTCCCACCTCAACATGCTTCACTTCAGACTGTGTCCAGAGACTTCACATGTGGAATGACAACCCTTCAGCTTCATTACTCGGGTGAGACCTTTCCTTTCATAGTATACTCTAATTTCATCTCAGGTGGTTCACTTTCTAACAAAGTCCCATAATCTAGATATACACCAGTTTCTGTGAGAGAGAGCATATGTTCACACGTATCCATAAACTACTGCAAAATATATACCTGAAAGTAGAAGTACACTAGAGTTTGCAGTGAGTACCTCCCTAACATTTCCTCTCCACTATTCCAAGTTTTGGTTCCATGATTGCTCAATAATTTGTTTGGCTTCACATGTTAACTCTCTTTTCAATCACCGGTTCCAGATGCCATCAGGATGCCAGCCAGGCTTCCCTAGACTGAAGACCCCACCAATGTGTCCTGGAGCTCTGCTTCCCCAGAGACCCACCCTACTAGGGAAAGAGAGAGGCAGACTGGGAGTATGGACTGACCAGTCAACGCCCATGTTCAGCGGGGAAGCAATTACAGAAGCCAGACCTTCTACCTTCTGCAACCCTCAATGACCCTGGGTCCATACTCCCAGAGGGATAGAGAATGGGAAAGCTATCAGGGGAGGGGGTGGGAAATGGAGATTGGGTGGTGGGAATTGTGTGGAGTTGTACCCCTCCTACCCTATGGTTTTGTTCATCCTTTCTTAAATAAAAAATAATAAATAAATAAATAAATAAATAAATAAATAAAAACAACATCAAGGATAAGCAACAAAGGGAAAAAAAACCAGCTTCCAGGAGCAGTGGATTCATAGCGCAGGCACCAAGCCCTAGCGATAACTCTGGATGCAAAAAGAAAGAAAGAAATAATAATATAAAAGTAAATAAAATAAAACTATGCTATTGCAAATAAGGCATTTTGCTTTTCCTAATTGAACTCTCTATTTAACTTCTAATTTTGAAAGCAGAAGCAGGAAAGAAAGTTAATTTCCAAAATTAAGTGTGATTATCAGGTGTTTTAGTACATTAAGACAGCCAACAAGAAAAAAATATTTTAGATTATAAAACAGCTTACAGTATGGCAAGTGATTAGGAAAATACTTTGCAAAGAGATATAGACTGAAGACAGTTATTTAGTAATGACTACAAACAGCTATCTAAAATGACTCATTTAATTGGCTTGACATTTGAAACCAAAATTCTAAAGGGGAATTTTAAATCATTTTGTGATTAAAATAGAATTTAGTCTTCTGTACTAGTTCAGTTAGAAATTATTATGAGTGGCTAATGGTATATAATGATGCTGATCTTCCTACATCCACCAATGGATAGAGACTAAATAATGCATTTTGTGCCAAGAATGATCATAATTAGGCATAACAAGGATCAGTTTCAATCAAAAACTGGTTTTAAAAGAAGCATTTGTTCAGGAAGTTGTGTGGTGGATAAAGAACTGGACTCCTGTTTTGCAGAAAACTGAGAAATCTTGCATAAGTACCAAAAACTGTATCTACTGTGAACCGTTAATTCCTCTTCAATTGGAGTAAAATAAAAAGAATGAAGTCCCAAGTTCAGTCTCCAGCACTGCATGTGGCAGAATGATGCTTTGGTTTTCTCTTCCTTCCCTCTTATCCTAATGACTAAATAAAGCTTTAAAGAGAACCAATGCTGATATCAGGTTACATTTTTTGATCCATGACACTACACAGTATTTCTGAGCCTCTTATATTGCATAGGGAGGAAAAAAAGCCATCAGATTATTTATTTGCAGATAGATGATCAGGTACAAATTTTCAGATAACTAAATTTAATGTGTAAAAAGTGGGACTTGCAGTATTCTAATAATGTTATAGGGTAAAAAATGCTAGAGGAAGAATAGAGACAGGCTCAGTTTTATTATGTTAATACAACTATAGGCAATTTTGTTTCAAACTTAGGCCAAAGTGCCAGATCTGTGGACAAATCCTCTAGCTAAGCAGAAATGATCATTTTCTATTTTCTCTAACAAAAAATCAGCACCTAAGTGAACTGAGTCTTGTCCTTTCTTAACAAACCCTTATGAAAAAGAGCAAAGGAGAAATTACCCCAGGCTATTCATAAGATATCATCAAATTAATGGGGTTCACAGGTAATAATATTTATATGCTTTCCTCATATTTGGGAGCTACTCTTTTCTCTGGTCCAGCTTTCTAGTCCTTTTTTCCAACTACAACACCATCTCCCCAGACAATAACCTGAGTCCACTGGCATATTAGCTGTCAGGCTCAGGCAAAAACTAGTAAAGTCACAGGCCCCTTGGAATATACCTAAAATAGATCTACTAGCTTTTTCCCAAATCTTCATCTGCAATATTCTTTCCTTTAGGTTCATGATTAGTAAGCAATTTATTCTGCTTTATATCTTAACTCCTTTCCAGTCTCCAGGTTCCAGATGACACCATGATGCCAACCTGACTTCCCTGGGCCGAGAACCTCACCAATATGTCCTGGAGCCCCACCTCCCAAAAGCTCTACCCCACTAGGGAAAGAGAGAGTCAGGCTGGAAGTACAAATCAATTTGCCAACACCCAAATTCATTGAAGAAGCAATTACAGAAGCCAGACCTTCCACCTTCTGTACCCCATAATGATCCCGGGTCCATACTCCCAGAGGGATAAAGAATAGAAAAGAAAACACAAGTAGAACCTGAAATGGAATTGGTGTATCACATCAAAGTAAAAGACTCCGGGGTGCATGGGTGGGGAGAATACAGGTCCAAGAAGGATTCAGAGGACCTAGTGGAGGTTGTATTGTTATATGGGAAACTGGGGAATGTTATGCAAGTACAAACTATTGTACTTACTGTTGAATGTAAAACATTAATTCCCCAATAAAAAAAGTAAAAAAAGAAAAAAGAAAAGAAAAGAAAAAAAAAAGAATAGGGAAGCTATCAAGGGAGGGGATTAGATACAGAGTTCTGGTGTTGGGAATTGTGTGGAAATGCACACCTTTTATCCTGTAGACTTCTAAATATTTCCATTTTATAAATAAAAATTAAAAAATAAAATAAGCTATATTTGGATTTAAAAAAAAGTCAGCTTTAGTCTATGTTACCGTGACCTCAAATCCTTTCTCCTTTTCTGTCTCAAAACAGGCAAGTTTCATTAGTATTGCTCCCCTTTCCTCTTCTTTTATTAATTGAGACATTGATAGCATAGTTTTCTGATTTTGAATCTTAGCCTTGGGATAAGAGCAAATTTTCATTTAACATTTTTTGTACGTGAGTGATATCAGGTTAATATGAAAAATGAAGGTAGCTTGAGCCAGCAAGAGCAATCATTTATACCAAGAAAAAAAAATCCTGTAGTTTATATAGGAAAGTTAGAATAAAAAGAGAAGTCATGATACCAAACTGACATCCCTGGGCTGACGACCTCACCAATGAATCCTGGAACTCCACCTTTCCAGAACCCTACCCCACTAAGGAAAATCTTTTTTTTTTTTTCAATCAGGACTTTATGCATGTTCTATCTCACTGCTCTCCTCAGTTGCTCTTTCATTCAGATAGAGACATGGGATTTGGGGCAGGAGAGACACCATGCTACTGGAACTTCCACTGGTGCTGTAGAACTCTTATGTGGTGCCATGGTTTGAACTGGAACCACAATAATGAACAGGCACATGCTCTACCAAATGAGCTTTCTCTCCAACCACTAATATTTATTTATTTGTTTGTTTGTTTTGCCTCCAGGGTTATCACTGAGGATCCATGTCTGCATTACCAATCCACTGCTCTTGGAGACTATTTTTCCCATTTTGTTGCCATTGTTATTGTTGTCATAACTGTTGTTGTTTTTGGATAGGACAGAGAGAAATTGAGAGAGGATAGGAAGACAGAGATGAGGAGAGAAAGACAGACACCTGAAGACCTGCTTCACGGCTTGCAAAGCAACCCCCTGAAGGTGGGGATCTGGGGGCTCAAATTAGGATCCTTATACTGGCCCTTGAGCTGTATGTCTTGTGCACTTAACTCACTGCATTACTGCCCAGCCCCCCCTAAGATATTTTTAATGAAAACATCATAAAATTATTTCAGGGTAAGGCTCTGTAAGTACTGAGACCACTTATATTTTTTAAAATATGCATATATGTGAATTTCAATGCATAGAATTAGCTTGTGGAAAAATGCATAACCTTTGATGACAATGATTATCTTCAGTTATTACTTTTCAGTGATTACTTTATGAAAAGGATGAGAGTTTAGTATCCAAAGGTTTTAAGCTTTGGTGCTACAACTCCAAATTTGAGTCTTGGCCACTTATTCTAAATTCTTTATAGAATATTCAGTTTCCTCATCTATATGAAATGGTATGTGTGTGACTGTTGCTTAAAACTCACTTGACAGATGTTAAACGTATAAATTAATAACCGTGCAGCAAAGGTTCATACGTATCACCAGTAGTCTTTTTTTTTTAACTCTATAAGCCCTGTTTTACTTAACTATTATACAATAAATCAATGTTTTATTTTATAATCTGGACTAAAGAGCATAAAATGCAGACATTTTGATATTATTGCTCTAGTGATGATGAAATTGTGTAAAAATGTTAGAACAGTGAGTTCCAAGACCTTCTGCCCATTCACTGAACCAGAGTGAATAATTACTATTACGCTGTCTCAAGGGCAGGAAATTATTGCTCTATCCCCTTAATGTGCTGTGTACACAGTGGGTGAGCACTAAATGTTCGCTGATAATGACAATGTCGTAGATGCTAACAGCTGTGACATACTATCAAGCGTAATTTAAAAGCCATCAAGAAAAAAAAAGCAACACAAAATACAGCCCCTATGAATTCTGTCTGCATGGGAAACAAATTCTGCGGGATTACTAATAAAGTAATTCAGAATACATTGTATTGTTGATTGCTTTGGTATTGTCTTGAGTTCTTGCTCATTAGCTTGACCTAATTATTACTTCAGATGTTTCAAATGACATAGCAAGGTTCGCTAATATTATTTTAGCATACAAAATGAGTCTTCTATAAGCATTTTCTAAATTAAATGAACCAAAATAGATGCTATCAACCAAACTATAGTTAATCCCTGAAGCAAGATTTGATTCTTTTCTATTTCTCTCAATTGCAGTGTAACTTTGTTTCTATAGTAACATACTTCTTTTCTGTGTTTAAATTGCTCATCAGTGGAGAGAACAGCATTGAAAAGACGATGATGTCTGTGTTACCATCATCCCGTCTATGCTAGCATCATCCCATTCTTGAGGGAAGAAGGGTTTTGACTATTTATAGGATACACTGCTCAGTTTCTGCAGTCATTGAGACATCAGTCATGCAGTAGTACACCAACAACACTTATTCTTCCTATCATCAAAATTATGGATACCTATCATCCATCTCTTTCAGGTTACTATGATAGAAAGAGACCCTCCATAGAGAATACGCTGCAGGGGAAGAGTCAGAACTGTGAGGCACATATAGGTGACTTTCCTGAATGGGAGTTTCTCCCTCAATAGCCATATCCTATTTTTTTATCTTTATTTATTTATTTATTGGATACAGACAGCCAAAAATTGAGAGAGAAGGGGTGATAGAGAGGGAGAGAGTTTGAGAGACACCTGCAACACTGTTTCACAGTAGTGAAGCTTCACAGAGTGAAGCTTCTCCCCAGCAGGTGGGGACCAGGGGCTTGAACCTGGGTCCTTGTGCACTGTAACATGTGCGCTCAACCAGGTGCGCCACCACCCAGCCCCAACCATATCCTTTAACACCAACCTCTTGGGAACATTGAAGTTACACTTGCTATTTGAATACGGAAAATCTTAACTAAAGAATTGTGAGGGCGAGAGGGTTATGTGCACATGGCACCAAGCAAGGATCTCGGTTTGAGTCCCTGGCTCCCCACCTGCAGGGGGTCACTCTACAAGCAATGAAGTAGGTCTGTGGTTATATTTCTCTCTCTCTTTCTGTCTTCCCTTCCTCGATTTCTCTCTGTTCTATCCAACAACAATAGTAATAAAAATAACAATAACAACAAGGGCAACAAAATGGAAAGAATGACTTCCAGGAGCAATGGTGCAGGCACCCAGCCCCAGAGATAACCCTGGAGACAGAAAAGAAAAAAACACCTTGTGAACTAATAACAGAAGAGTAACTTATTAGAGGAGTCAAGCAAACTAAAGCTGATAAGAGGACTAGGGAAACTATACAGTCATAGGAGACTTGCATGCCTCAGGTCCCAGAGGTTCCAGGTCCAATGCTTCATATCACCAGAGCTGAGTAGAGTTCTGGACTTGTTTTATCTTTCATGAAAGTAAATAGGTGTTTGTTTATTTGTTTGCTAGCATATGCAAGGATTATTGCTATCTCTGTATGATGCCATTGGTCCTAGTGGCTATTTTTTGTTTGTTTCTTTTATTTAAAAAATATTTTTATTATCTTTATTAGATAGAGACAGCCAGAAATTAAGAGTGAGAGAGAGAGGGAGAGAAGGAGAGAGACAGAGACACCTGCAGCACAGCTTTACCACTTGCAAAACTTTCCCTCTGCAAGTGGGTACTGGGGACTCAAACCCGGGTTCTTGAGCACTGTAACATGTGCGTTCAACCAGGTGCGCCACCACTCAGGCCCTATTTTCTTTTATTTTTGATAGAGGTTGAAAGAAAGAAGAGAAAAGGAGAGATGACAGAGGGAAGGAGAGGTGGCCCCTAGGTAATATGCATATTTTAAGATTGTAAGAAAAATACATAAATGGGGCAGATACCACTCTAGGGTGGGCACAGAATATACAAGAAGAAACAAGTGATATTGGAGCTCTATCAATGACTTGAATTCAGACTTGATTGGAGATGACAATGTTCAAATAGATGGGTATGGCAGTTGGTGTGTGGGTGAGACTAACTTTGAAGCTGCCTACTTGGGCTTTAGTAAGACCATTATCAGCTGGGTGTCCATAAAATTTATTGTGAAGCCACTTACTGGCTTTGGTGATGGTGAGATTTACAAAAATGTTATTCTCAAGAATGATGTAGCAACTCATTGGAAAGCCAACCACTGGGTTGCCTTCCTAATTCACTGGATGGCTGCTGATAAGAGATTGTGGCAAGATTCATTAGACAGATACTTAGAGCCATACAATGAATGATTTGGAAGGAATAAGTGCATCTTATCTAAGCTAACAATGAGCTTGCTGGCAAATGTGTATTTACAAGCTTTCTGTAATATAAAGCTGGGCCTGCTTAAAGGGTAGATTTGGAGCTTAAAGGCAATAAACTGATAACTGGTAAAATATTCAAACATAGAATATTGAGATGAGCTGTTTTAATGAACTCCCTGAGAACTAGAAAGATATCACAATTTATTGGAGCACCGATATGCAAATTGTAGTCCATAGGTTCAATTCACAGGTTCAATTCCAAGAACCTCTAAGACTAGAGCTGAGCAGTGTTCTGGTGCTCTGTCTCCCTCCTCTCTTTTTTTCTCCATAAAGATAGATGATAAATAGATAAGAGATAAAGAGATGTGTGGTAGGTATCTTAAAAAAAAAAAAAGCCTTTCAGACTGGTAAAATAGTTCATCTGTATAGTACACTGCTTTGTAATGTGCGTGACCCATATTCAAGACCAGTCCTCATTGTAGTGAAGAAAGCTTTGGTGTAATTTCTTTCCCTCTTTCTCTCTGTCTCCCTCTTTCCATCTGAAAATTCATCCAGAGTAATGAAGCCCTAGAGATAACCACAACAAAAACACCACCAATTAAACAGTTTCTAGAAATGAGTTTCCTAAATTTTTAACAACTTATTTGTTAATTTATTAATCTAATAAAAATATTTATTACCTACCCACTGGTGATAGGTACTATTCTATGGATCAAAGATATAGTGGTAAATAAGGAATATGAACCTTGGACTTGATCTATGATGACTGACCTCTGTTCTGAAAGTTTCTTTATTCTATCTCAAACTTGTTCAGTGTCCTTGTTACCCTCTTGGTTACTCCTTCCCTAGATTTGGCTCCCTTTGTTCCCAGAATGTTCCTCAGCCATGGTTACCCAAGACATCCATGGCTACCCCCAGGAAAAACAAATAGCATTATATTAAAAGGTAAAACTTTGTTATTTAAACAAAGATAATTACATATAAAGATGGTGATAGTCTACATAAAAACATGGCCAGTTAAGGACCAGAGAGTAGGAAAAAAAAAAAAGGAAGGTTACTTGGGGAGCAGACTAAGTATTTTCTGATGAACTCTTGACTGGAAGGTCTAATCAGAAAAAAAAAACACAATAAAACTTTATTTTTTCTTTTCTTTTTTTTTTTTTTTGCTCAGACAGCTTTTCTCACCAAAGTGTGTGTACTGCAAAGAGAGGTGGTTTGAGTAAGAAAAGACTAAATCACTTTGCATATCTGAAGTTTGATGAGTAAGGGAAAATCTTCAGCAAGAAATGTATGCTTACTCAGAGCAAATAAAGTTCACTCATAATGACAGATGAGTCTTCTCAGCTCTTGAATGAATGAATGAGAAACATAAGAACCATGAATATGAGATTTGAAACAGAAGAATGGGAATTTCTTTATTTTTATTTATTTATTTTTTGCCTCCAACGTTATTGCTGGCGCTCAGTGCCTGCACCATGAATCCACTGCTCCTGGAGGCCATTTTTGTCCCTTTTGTTGCCCTTGTTGTTGTAGCCTTGTTGTGGTTATTATTGTGTTGTTGATGTCGTTCATTGTTTGATAGGACAGAGAGAAATGGAGAGAGGAGGGGAAGACAGAGGGAGGGAGAAAAAGATAGACACCTGCAGACTTGCTTCACAGCCTGTGAAGTGACTCTCCTGAGGGTGGAGAGCCTAGGACTCGTAATGGGACCCTTATGCCAGTCCTTGTGCTTTGCGCCACCTGCGCTTAACCCGCAGCGCTACTGCCTGACCCCCAGGAAATTTCTATGTATAATCCATTTACCCATACATATTTTTCAGTGGTAAGGATCTGCTTTTAGCATTTGTTCTAGGTTAATAAAGGAAAGCACATTATTGTCACTTCATTTCCTGGCTTATTTGTTTATTTATTTTTGTTTTTATTTTGCCTCCAGTCACTGGGGCTTGATGCTGGTACTATGAATCCACCGCTTCTGGAAGCCTCATATTCTCCCTCCCTTTTGATTTGATAGGAGAGGGAGATAAATTGATAAGGGAGGGAGACATAGAGATAAGAAGAGAACGACACCTGCAGATTTGCTTCACCACTTTCAAGATAATCCCCCTGAAGCTGAGGAGTGGGGGCTTGAACCCAGGTCCTTGAACATAGTACTGTGTGTTTAACTAGGTGCACCACTGTACCCCCCATAAATATGTTATTTAGTTTAATGAGAGAGATATAGAGAAAGATACTCAGAGACTAGAGCACTACTCAGCTCTGGTTTATGGTGATGGTTATGGGATTGAACCCTGGGACTTCAGGACTCAGACATGAAAGTCTTTTGCATACACTATGCTATCTCCCCAGACCTTCACTTCATTTCCTGAGTCTCTAACCAGAGAAAAGAGATAAACGGGCAGAAGTCTTTTCCCTCCTACATTCAAGAAAAGTCCTTTGAGGATGACTTGACAGTGACAGATCAGCCATCGTCAGTAGTCTTGATTTGGGTCATTTGTCTTTCTCTTAAAACTTCCACTCAGCTAAAGAGAACCCTTTTGTCATCTAAATAAAGAAAGAGCTGTTTTGCAGAAGGAATGAGCAAATAATCTTCTTTAACAAAACTTGAGAAAAATCTCACTGAAAACAGAATTACTAGAAACTTTCTCTGAGCTGAGGGAGAAGTGAGAGGTGAAATATAATTATCTTCATTGTTAAAAGAATCCAGCTTCTTTATCATTTATTTGTGGAACTACTTCTGCAGTCTTGTGCTTACACTGTTAAATTTGTTTTCAATTTTAGGTCATATTGTTTATTCCATTAAGTTTCCTTTATGACAAATAATGTGACACATAGGTCACATTTATAAAACACAAATTTTATTACTAGAAATGTGAAGATTTCTTGAGAGGATTATACAAATAACAAATTAGAGCAATAAAATGTAGTTTTCTGTATTAACTTATTTGGCTAGGAAGTATATTTCTTTAATATTTCAATTCCTCCCTTGAATTTTTACCTCCCTGACCAAAGCCTTCCAGAGTAGCTATCAGGAGAGTTTAATTCCTCGTACTTTAGATCCATACAGCTTCCTGAGTCTTCTCTGATTTTATCAGGATTTCTTTCTCTCCTTACCAATTGAGATATTTTTGTCTAAGAATTAGAAATCCAGTGGAAAATGGCTAAGGCTGAAACTACATTTTCTCAATAACAAGAAGCTTCTAGGCAAGATAACTCCATCAGTGACTAATTCAGTAGCTCATCATTCCAGCTCTCTATCTATCTTCATATTCCAACTACTTCAAAATCTATTTTGATCTCAGATAAACCTCCTTTTGCAACCAAGATGGCAACCATAGTTTCATATTCAGAATGAAACTATGACCACATTCAGTGTATGGGCAAGATACATCTTCAAAAGATGAACATAGCACACTACTGTATTTGGGAAGAATAAAGATTCAGAAGGAAAGATATTTTCTAAATAAGAACCAAAATTCCTATACGGTCTCAAAAATACTAGACACAATTGAATAGAAGAGTTTTATTATCCAAGAAGTAACTATAAGCTGGGAAGCATGTATATATACAGCATAGACTGTAGAGCAAATTTGAAAAGAAAAATAGGGAGTGGGGCTCTCATTTTATGCTGAGTAGAGCAGGATATTTTCAGGAAAAATCATGCTTATATATGAGTGAGAAATGTAGGCATATGTGACTAAGACATGTCTATTGAATAAATATAACTATACATCACTGTACAGATAAAAACGTAGAAATGTCATCAGTGACATGTTTTTAGAATGGTAATTAGAAGGGACTTTCTGAGACATGGCTATGGAGTAGCACCAGCTGTGTTTAGTTCTCTCAAGTCAACTAGGAAAAGTAACAAAAATTACCTGAAAAGTCAACAGAGAATACAACCAGGATTTCAGAAACTCAGCAAGCCACAGGTGAGTACAGACACAAGTAGCTCCTGGACAGAAAAATGGGGAGGGAGAGATTCCAGGACTTAAAAGGCTGTATTCAGGGATGGTTGGCACCAAACTGGGAGAGTGATAACTGAGGCACACCACTTATGGGCCTAAGGCAACAAAACTGTTAAAAAAATAAAATAAAGAAAGTAAAAAGAAAACCATTAAACCACAGGTGAGTACAAACATGTGTGACTTGTAAAGAGAAAGGGGTAAGAGAGAGAAATTCCAGGGACTAAACAAGAGTGCTCATGGATAGGTGGCACCACTTTCAGGTCCCAGTTTAAGCGACAAAGAACTGTTAAAAAGAAAAATATCACCTAAAAACACATCAATTTACAACTACAGCTTCTTGTGTTTCCAATGCTGTTGCCCCACAGAAGCTGGAACAGCAGCAGGGAAACATTATATTGACAGGAACACTGACATGGTATGATGACTAAAGATAAAGTTTTCCCTGCCTCATCAAAATATTTCAACAGGGAATTTAGTACCTCCTGCAGGCGCAACAACAAAAAACCACTAAATGCTGGAACTGTGAATTACACAGACATCAATGACAGAAAACCCAAGGACCAGACAGAGATCTAGAAAAAATGACAGAGAATTTAGAAAACTCATTATGAAACCCTTTAAGACATTAAAGTTAAGATTCAAGAATTCAGCAATTATTTTAACCAAAGAATTACAAAGCACAGGAAACAAACAAACATAAATTCAAACAGAACTGCTGGGCCTAAAGGACACTAGGAATGAAGTTTGGGTTGAGGTAAGAGGTCTTGGAAATACACTTAACCAGGAGGAAAAGAGAATATCAACACTAAAAGACACAACCACCACACTCTGTGAATTTAAAACTCTTGGAGAGGAAAGGTTTAGAGGAAATGAAGCATTTCTATATGCAATAGCAGATTCCATCAGAAAGATGAACATCAAAGTTATTGGGATCCCTAAGGATCATAACAAACCCTAGAGTTTAAAAGATAAGAATTTCCAACCATGAATTCTGTATCCTGCAAAATTATTTTTCAAATATGAGGGAGAAATAAACATCTTTTCAAACATTCAGAAACTGAAGGAATTTGCCACTACCAGTGTTGCCATGCAAGAACTAATGAGAGGAGTCCCACATGAAAAAAAGTAGAAGAATTCCAACTTTTAATGAGCTGATCAGTATTAGAGTAGAACCAGAAACACAACAACAGGGAAAACCTGGCACAGGAAAAGAGAGAGCAAAATAGTCAGAGCAGGATAGTCCAATGTTTGTGAACAAAGAACAACTTGAAAAAACCCTTATAGATAGTATACGTTAGACACAATATTCATAATAACCACAAAAAAAGTATAGCACAAAGACAAATAGGAAACATATATACAGTAGGGAAAATCATTATAGAAAACCGTCCACCTAAAACAACAAACAGAAACAAATAGGAAAAGAGTCAGTAATCAAAAACCAGACTGGCTAGAAGCAAACCACATTTATCAATAATCACCCTAAATATGAATGACTTAACTTGTGAGTCAAAAGACATAAAGTGACTGTATGGATTAAAAATCAGGACCCATCTGTTCTGTGTCTTCAGAAAACACACATCTAAAAGAAAGTCAAACAGAAACTCTGAGTGACAGGTTGGAACAAGGTATTCCAGGCCAATAATGCAAACAAAAGGGTAGGAACAGCTATTCTAACACCAGATAAATTAGAATTTCAGGCCAAAAAAAGTGAAAAATGACAGACATGGGCACTACATATTGATGAGAGGATCAATCCAACAGGAAAATGTAATCATTGCCAATATATATGCCCCAATATGCATGCACCCAAATATATTTTAAAAAGTAGTTAATGAACCCTAAGGTAGACATCAAGAGCAGAGAAGTATTAGTTGGAGACTTCACAGCAAGAAACACAGCAAGAAACAGATCATGACAAAAAAAAAAAAAAAACAAAAAACAAGGAAATAGAGACTTTAAATGAAGTCATAGAGGAAATGAGTTTCACAGATATGTTTAGAGCAACTCACCCCCCTAAAATATATATATACATCATTTTCAAGTACACATAGAACATTCTCAAGAATAGACCATGTGTTGGGGAACAAAGATAGTTTAATGAATATTTAAATCATAAATAGTATAATTTTTTACCATGAGGTAGTGATATTAGAAATCAACTACAAAAACAAACAAACAAAAATACACACAAACTACTGAGACTGAGCAATATACTTTTGAATAATACCTGGGTCACCAAAGAAATCAAAGGAGAAACTGAAAATTACATGGAGAACAATAAAAATGAAAAGACCAACTACCAGACCCTGTTGGATGTAGCAAACGCTATACTACTAGGGAAGTTAATAGCAATACAGGCCATATTAACAAACAATGAAGAACTCAAGCAAGCTAACATCACAATTAAGCCAACTAGAAAAAGAGCAAAAATGTAACCCAAAAGTAAGCAAGAAAAAGAAAATATTCAAATTCAGAGCAGAAATTAGTATAATAAAATCTAAAAAAATAATTCAAAAGGTTAATGAAACCAAGAGCTGGTTCTCTGAAAGGATAAGTAAAATAGATAAACCACTGTCTAGACTCACAGAAAGAGAGAATGTGATAAAAACAATCAGGAACAAGAGATCAAATCAAAGCTAAAGATGAGGAAATACAAATAATTATATGTGATATTATGAACTTCTATGGGAATAAATTGGACAACCTAGATGAAATGGATGTATTCCTAAAATCATGCCACCTGCCAAGCCTAACCGAAGAGGAAGTAGATAGCTTAAGTAAACCAATCTCTAGTATAAAAATTGAATCAGTCACCAAATTTCTTCCTAAGAATAAAAGCCCAGGCCCAGATAGCTTTACTAACAAATTATGTAAGACTTACAAAGAAGAATTAATACCTATTCTCAAACTATTTCGGAAATGTAGAAAGGTAAACACTATTCTATGAAGGAAACACCACTTTGGTCCCCAAAAGTAGGAAAGTATTCTACAAGGAAAGAAAACTATAGGTTTTATATGCCTGATGAACATTGATATAAAGAACCTGAACAAGATCTTGGCCAATCAAATACAACAACATATCAAGAAAATAATTCACCAAGACCAAGTGGGATACATCCCAAGAAAATAGGGGTGGTTTAACATTCTCAAATTAAGCAACATAATTCATAATATCAAAAAAAAGAAAGATAAAAATCACATGGTCATATCAATTGATGACTAAAAGGCATCTGAAAAGATCCAACATCCAGTTATGATACAGCCCTTCTAGAAATTGTAAATAGAAGGGCCATTCCTCAACATTATAAAAACAATTTATGGCAAACCCACAGCTAACATCATTCTCAATGGGGAAAAGATTTCAGCTTTTTTGGGAAAGTGGGTGGGGTTAAGGACCAGACAAAGATGTCCACTATCTCCACTCTTTTCAACACAGTTCTTCAAGTCCTCACCACTGCAATTAGGCAATAAAGAGATATCAGAGTCATACAGATTGGAAATCAAACTATCACCATTTGCTGATGATGTATTATACATAGAGAACTTCAAAGATTCCACAAAAAATACTGTAAGTAATTAATAAATTAGTAGAGTAGCAGGATACAAAATTAATACACATAAATCTCTGGCATATCTGTATACAAACCAGGAATCAGAAAAAAAGAGAAATAAAAGCCTCAATCCCATTTATAATTGAACACTAAAAGATAAGATACCTTGGGGTGAATCTCATGAAGGAGGTGAAGGGTGAAGGACCTTTATAATAAAAACTACAGGGCACAGCTAAAAGAAATAAAGGACACACAGGAGTGGAAGAACATTCCTGGCCATTCTACCAAAATCAATCTACAATTTTAATGCAGTCCCTATTTAAATTACAATGGCATTTTTTAAGCAAATTGAACAACTTGTCCAACAATTTGTGTGGAGCCATATGAACTGCCAAACACTTCTGAGAAAAAAGGAAAAATATGGATATCTCATGATTCCCAACTTTATATGACAAAGTAATACTGATCTAAAAAGCATGGTACTAGAATAAAAATGGACACTTGGATCAATGGAGCAGAACTGAAACCCAGAAATTATCCCACTTATATACAACCACATAATATATGACAAAGGGGTCAAAGCCATTCTCTGGGGGTAAGGAAGATCTCTTCACTAGATGCTGCTGGGAAAATTGGATAGCTACATGTAGAAAAGGGAAACTAGACCACCATCTAACATCATACAGCAAGGTCAAATCAAATTGCATTATAAAGATCTATACATTCTGGATCTAGACATGTAGAAATTCTAAAATTTATAGAAGAAAATCTTGGGGGTGGGAGTTGGGTGGTAGTGCAGCGGGTTAAGTGCATATGACGAGAAGCACAAGGACTGGCATAAGTGTCCCGGTTTGAGCCCCCTGGCTCCTCACCTGCAGGGGGGTGGATTCACAGGTGGTGAAGCAAGTCTTCAGGTGTCTCTCTTTCTCTCTCCCTCTCTGTCTTCCCCTCCTCTCTCGATTTTTCTCTGTCCTGACCAACAACAATGACATCACTAAAATAACAACAATAAACACAACAATGATTAAACAAGGGGAAAACATGGCCTCCAGGAGCAGTGGATTCATGATGCAGGCACTGAGCCCCAGTGATAACCCTGGAGGCAAAAAAAAAAAAAAAAAAAAGAAAAAGAAAAGAAAATGTTGGTGAAACTTTGCGGGAACCTTCACATCAAAGATATATTTCTCACCCTGCTGGACAATGGGAATTAAAACCAGAGTAATGTAATTTCATAAAACTAAAGAGCTTCTATATATCAAAAGAAAACTTCACATTGATAGCCAGGCTTTTGAGTAAATGGAAGAAGATATTTGCACATCAGACATCAAACAGTGATATCAAACATCTATACAGAATTGGTACAGATCTACAAAAGATGCAAAAATAACCCAATAAAAAAGTAGGCCAAAGAACTAAACAGACAGATTTCTAAGGAAGAAATAAGTGGCCCACAGACATATGAAGAAATACAGATTTAAACTACACTGAGATACCTTCTCATACCTGAGAGAATGACTTACATAAACAAACCAGGAAATAACAGGTGTTGGAGAGGTTGTGGAGTAAAGGGAACTCTGCTACACTGCTGGTGGAAATGCAAACTAGTACAGTCTCTTTGGAAGAATGTATAAAGAGCCCTAAAACCAATAAAAATGGAAGTACCTTGTGATCCAATGATACTACTCGTAAGGCATTTATTAATGAGTGGACACTCATTAGGAATGGGCAATAATTATAAGAAACATATGTATTACTATGTTCACAGATGCATTATTCACAATAGCCAAAGAGTGGATACAGCCTAAATAGCCATCAATAGATGACTGACTAAAGCAGTTATGGGATATATATTCCATGTAATACTACTCTGCAATAAAAAAGATGATATTGTGTTCTTTGGTACAAAATGGATGAAACAGGAGGTGATTATGCTTAGTGAAATAACTAAAGATATGACAGACAGCTATTGCTTATTTGTGGAATCTAGACATCTGACTTACATGGACTTGCAAACTAGAAAAATTTGAACAGAGCAGAGCAAGCAAACTGTAAGACTTATGAGAACTATGGTTGTTATCTTTGGGAGGGTGGATGAGGTGATATGGAACTTTGTTGGTGGTATGGTGTGGAACTATTAATTGAAATCTTACAATCTTGGAACAAACTATTGACAACAAATAAAAAATATCTGCAATAAAAAAGAATGGTAATGAGGAGACAGGGGACTATAGGTTGAGGTAGGCTCTCTGGCCCCATTTCCATTGACCAATTCTGTCCAGCCAGATGTGATCCTTAGGAGTACAAAGCATTTTTTGTAAAGTTCTGTCTTAGTACAACTGAAGTTAAAAGAATACCACAATGAGGGCCAGGCAGTGGCACAGCAGGTTAAGCACTCACATCATAGTGCACAAGGACCCAGGTTCAAGCCCCTGCTCCCCACCTGCAGGGGAAAAGCTTCACAAGCAATGAGGCAGGGCTGTAGGTGCCTCTCTGTCTCTTTCTCTGTCTCCCCCTTCCTCTCAATTTCTGGCTATCTCTATCCAATAATAAGTAAATAAACATATTAAAAAAAATGCCACAGTGTTGCAGCCTATAAGTCTCATGTCAGTTTGTTCTTGCTTTTATTTATTTATTTTTATTTGCTGTTAGGGCTACCCCTGAGATTTGGTGATAGCATGAGAAAATTGCCATTTATGATCACTATATTTTTTCCCTTTCATTATTTTTTTATGTGAAATATCAGGCAGGGGTAGATAGCATAATGGTTATGCAAGAGACTCTCATAACTGAGGCTCTAAAAGTCCCAGGTTCAATCCCCCCACACCACAATATACCTGAGCTGAACAGTGTTCTGGTTAAAAATAAATAAATAAATAAATAAATATTGAAATTTCATAAGGCAAAGAGAAATTGAGAGAGGAGCCCTGCTTTACTGCATGAGGCCTCCCTCCTTAAGGTGAAGAGGCAGGGTTTGAATTTAGGTCCTGTATATTTAACCTGCTCTCAACTGGTTGTGCTACCTCAGAACCCCTGCTCTTGCACTCTTAAACCCAAACTTTAGTAAAGGGAAATAGACACAAAGTTGCAAAGGGTTTTCATCATGACTTCATTGGAGTTCCTAGAAATAATTTAATTGATGGTTAAACCAGCTAAGTAATGTGCTAAGGTTTGTCCCCTGAAAATATCTCCCTAAACATATGGGTCTTGAGATTTGTCACAGATTTCCATTTTACTACTTGTGCAATACTTTTCTCCTTACAGAGAGTCAGCTGTCAGAATGACAAAAGAGGAAAGAAGACAGAAAGAAAAATAAACAACTCACTGTCCCCCAGGTCAGAACTTCAAAAGAAGGAATCTTATTAAAAAGACATGCCTGGAAGGCAAACACCAGTGATTTCTCATTCTGCTACAAACAGGTAAAAAGGTCACATTTAAAAGCTGGGAAATTAGCATAATGGTTATGCAAAAAGGATTTTCAAGCCTAAGGGTATGGAATCCTGCTGGGCTAGTGTGGTGGTGCCTCTTCCCAGGGTGTGGTCTCTGGGTTGGAGAGAACTCAACCTGAACCAGCCTGGGCTGCTACTCACTCAGCAATGCAAGGAAGATGACTCAGGAACCAAACACATGGCATGAGGCAACCTTTATTGATCAGAGAGCCAAAGCTTTTTTATTTTTTTATTTTTTTAATTTTTTATTTAAGAAAGGATTAGTGAACAAAAACATAAGGTAGGAGGAGTACAACTCCACACAATTCCCACCACCCAATCCCCATAACCCACCCCCTCCCATGGTAGCTTTCCCATTCTCTAGCCCTCTGGGAGCATGGACCCAGGGTCCTTGAGGGTTGCAGAAGGCAGAAGGTCTGGCTTCTGTAATTACTTCCCCGCTGAACATGGGCGTTGACTGGTCGGTCCATACTCCCAGTCTGCCTCTCTCTTTCCCTAGTAAGGTGTGTCTCTGGGGAAGCTGAGCTCCAGGACATATTGGTGGGGTCTTCAATCCACGGAAGCCTAGCCAGCATCCTGGTGGCATCTGGAACCTGGTGATTGAAAAGAGAGTTAACATATGAAGCCAAACAATTTGTTGAGCAATCATGGATCCCAAGCTTGGAATAGTGGAGAGGAAGTGTTAGGGATGTACTCACTGCAAACTCTAGTGTACTTCTGCTTTCAGGTATATATTTTGCAGTAGTTTATGGATACGTGTGCACATAAGCTCTCTCTCACAGAAACTGGTGTATATCTAGATTATGGGACTTTGTTAGAAAGTGAACTACCTGAGATGAAATTAGAGTGTACTATAAAAGGAAAGGTCTCACCCGAGTAATGAAGCTGAAGGGTTGTCATTCCACATGTGAAGTCTCTGGACACAGTCTGAGCTGAAGCATGTTGAGGTGGCAATCGTTGCATTGGTTAGGTTGTGATCGCGGGTGCAATATTATTTGGTTTGGATTGGGAGATGCATACGGGAAAGTGGGCCCTATCCAAGGGTTCCAGGACTGGGGGAAGTAGGGGCTCTATAGTGAAGATGTGAGGTTCCTGCTGTCTTAGGGTTCAAAAAAGACAATCGATAGTTAATATTATCATCACATTATTTGTTAATTGGGTTAACTTTGAAAAGTCCCTTTGTTATGGTTTGCTGTACAGTACCCAGTATCTTGTATATAGCTGTGCTATTGGATGCTTCTAATCTACTTGGTCTAGGCTTTTGAGAGAGTCCGCATATCAAATACATAGCCTATATATTAAAAAGATTCAGTTTGTCTTTTGAGAAACTTTGAGACATACAATTGATTTCCCCCTCATATTAATTAGCTACTGATTTATATGTCTACATTTTGCTAGGAGTGTACATAAACACCATTCCCACCACCAAAGGACTGTGACCCATCCCTCCCACCCACTCCCACCCCCCACTGGCCCAGGAAGCTACATGTCTACCCCTCACCACTGGGTTTTTACTTTGGTGCCCTACTTACAATTTGATCAGGTCCCGCTTTTAGTTTCCCTTTCAGATCTTCTTAGTCAGCTTCTGTTGATGAGTGGGATCATCCCATACTCATCTTTATCTTTCTGACTTAGTTCACTTAACATAATTCCTTCTAGCTCTGTCCAAGATGGGTCAGAGAAGGTGGGTTCATTGTTCTTCATAGCTGCATAGTATTCCATTGTATATATATACCACAGCTTTCTCAGCCACTCATCTGTTGTTGGGCACCAGGGTTGCTTCCAGGTTTTAGCTATTATGAATTGTGCTGCTATGAACATAGGAGAACACACCTCTTTTTGGTTGGGTGTTATGGAGTCCTTGGGGTATAACCCCAGGAGAGGAATTACTGGGTCATGTGGAAGGTCCATGTCTAGCCTAGTGAGAGTTTTCCAGACTGCTCTCCACAGAGGCTGGACCAATTTACATTCCCACCAGCAATGTAAAAGGGTTCCTCTGTCCCCACATCCTCTCCAGCATTTGTTGCTGCTGTCCTTTTTGATGTATGCCATTCTTACAGGAGTGAGGTGGTATCTTAGTGTTGTCTTAATTTGCATTTCTCTGACAATCAGTGACCTAGAGCAGTTTTTCATATGTTTGTTAGCCTTTTGGATCTCCTCTGAGGTGAATGTTTTGTTCATTTCCTCTGCCTAATTTTGGATGGGGTCATTTGCTTTTTTGGTGCTAAGTTTGCTGTGCTCTTTATATATTTTGGTGATTAGTTTCTTGTCTCATGTCTGGCATGTGAAGATCTTCTCCCATTCTGTGAGGGGTCTCTCTGTTTGTTTAATAGTTTCTTTGGATGTGCAGAAGCTTTTCAATTTGATGTAGTCCCATTGGTTTGTTTCGGCTTTAGTCTTCCTTGCAATTGGGTTTGATTCATCAAAGATGTCCTTGAGGTGTATGTGGGAAAGTGTTTTACCAATGTTTTCCTCTAAGTATTTGATTGTTTCTGGTCTGACATCTAGGTCTTTGATCCATTTGGAGTTGATTTTTGTTTCTGGTGAGATAAAGTGGTTCAATTTCATTCTTCTGCATGATTCAACCCAGTTTTCCCAGCACCATTTATTGAAGAGAACCTCCTTTTTCCATTTAATCCTTAGGGCCCCCTTATCAAAGATTAGATTCCCATAGGTGTTGGGATTTACTTCTGGGCTTTCAATTCTGTTCCACTGGTCTGTGTGCCTATTTTTGTTCCAGTACCATGCTGTTTTGATGATGATGGCTTTATAATATTGTTTAGGTCTGGGAGATAAATGATTGTAGTGTTTTTTCTATTCTCTTAAAGAAGCTTGGTGGAACTTTGATGGGTACTGCATTAAATTTGTATATGGCTCTAAGGAGAATATTCATTTTGATGATATTTATTCTTCCAATCCATGAGCATGGGATATCTTTCCATTTCTTGGTATCAGTTTCTATTTCCTTGAGTAGCGATTCATAGTTGTCAGTATACAAGTCTTTCACTTCTTTGGTCAACTTTATTCCTAGGTATTTGATTGATTTTGCTGAAACAGCAAATGGGAGCAATTTCTGAATGTCTTCTTCTTCAGATTTAGTGTTTGCATAAAGAAATGCCACTGATTTTTGTACACTGATTTTGTAGCCTGATATCTTGCTATATTGCCTAATAAATTCCAGTAATTTTCTGCTGGATTCTTTAGGTTTTTCTATGTATACTATCATATCATCTGCAAATAGTGAGAGCTTGACTTCTTCCCTTCCAATCTGTATTCCTTTGATTCCTTTCTCTTGCCTGATTGCTATGGCAAGAACTTCCAATACTATGTTGAAGAGTAATGGTGACAGTGGACAGCCCTGTCTAGTCCCCGATCTGAGGGGGAATTCTTTCAGCTTCTGTCCATTGAGTATGATGTTGGCTGTAGGTTTGCTATATATAGACTCCACTATCTTGAGGAATTTCCCATCTATTCCCATTTTTAGTAGAGTTTTGAGCATGAATGGGTGTTGGATTTTGTCAAAGGCTTTCTCTGAATCTATTGAGGTAATCATGTGGTTTTTGGCTTTGCTTTTATTGATGTGGTGAATGACATTGATTGACTTACGGATGTTGAACCAGCCTTGCATTCCTGGGATGAATCTCACTTGGTCATGATGAACAATCTTTTTGATATGGTGCTGCATCCGGTTGGCCAAGATCTTGTTTAATATTTTGGCGTCTATGTTCATCAAAGATATTGGTCTGTAGTTTTCCTTTTTTGTTCTGTCCCTATCAGCTTTTGGTATCAGGGTGATGTTGGCTTCATAGAAGGTGGAAGGGAGTATTCCTGTTTCTTCAATCTTATGGAAAAGCTTAAGAAATGTGGGTCCTGTTTCCTGAAAGTTTTGTAGAATTCGTTTGTGAAGCCATCTGGTCCTGGACTTTTGTTGTTGGCAAGATTCTTAATAATGGTTTCAATTTCTTTATATTCTTTATATATATTCTAGGGGTAGCTAAAGGAGGAAGGGAAGTTGAGCAGAGATACTCACAGTCAGAGTCTACTCTGAGTCAGATTTCTTCCCCAAAATAATTCCCAAATGTGTATCAGTGAATTCAAAAAAGCACACTGTTTTGTGGTGTGGGGGATGGAGCCTGTGGCTTTGGAAGCTGTAGGATTAATGAAGAAAGGATGACAAGAATGAGAAAAAAAAAAGATAAGAAAAAGAACAGTTATAAAAGAGCGGTGAAGGGAGTTATTTATTTATTTATTTTTAATTATTTAATTAGCTATGCAGGGTGAGGTGGGGTGTGTTGGCTACTTAGAACGAAAAAAGGCCAGATGTTTCAGAAGGGTATAGACTTAGAATGAATGATACTCCCTGGGGGGATAAGAATTTGGTAAATACAGAAGCTCAGCAGGGGAGCCTACTAGGAGCAGGTCCCCAGGGACTGGTTATGGGGGTGGGTGGGAGGGGGTGTGCTTAATAATTAAAAGGAAAAAAAATATTTCCCTTTTTTTCTACTCTATTTCTTAACCCAAATTAACTTATAGTCACCTCCTTGGTGTCACCGCTAGGACCCCTTATTGAGTGGCCTACTAAAGGCAGAAAATCCTACCGTTTCCAGAAGATGTGGTCAGAGCTCAAGCCACTAGAAGCTTCTCAGTCTGCCATCTTCTGGGAACCCTGAGAATGGCCATTTATAATAAAGAAACAAGAAAGAGGGAAGGGCTGAGCAAGGGCATACCCAGCTAAGCCAATATTCTATGTCATGAAGCAGGTCTGCAAATGTCTATATTTCTCTTTTCCTTTCTACCTTCCTCTCTTCTTTCAGTTTCTCTCTGACTGATCCAATAAAACACACAAAAAGGGGAGGGTAAAATGTCCTATTCTGCATAAATATCACAAAATCACACCAACAATTTATACTAGTTCTAGGGTGTCTATTGATTGGTAAGTCACTGAGAGACAATCTGTACATACGTTATCATATCATGAAGAAATCTGGTCTTGTCCTATCTGTAGGGTAAACTGCCTACCTCAGATGCATCCTACTTTTTAATCTCAGGGAAATATTTAGTAAAGTTTGAAAGAGGCTTAAAAATCAACAAGTAGTGATTCCTGAATTTTCTGGCTCTGGTGTCAGGTTAGGCAATGTGCCAGGTTTATAGATTGAAAGGCTAAACTGGCATTCCATTTGTAAATATCTTAATTAATCTTAAAGAATGGTGCAATGGCCATATTATTTGATTAAAACTAAGAAAAGAGCTAGATTTTTTTTTTTTGCCTCCAGGGTTATTTCTAGGGCTCAGTGCCTGCACTACGAATCCACTGCTCCTCAAGGCCATTTTCTTTTTCCCTTTTGTTGCCCTTGTTGTTTTATTGTTGTTGTGGTTATCATTATTGTTGTCATTGATGTTGTTGTTGTTGTTGGATAGAACAGAGAGAATTGCAGACAGAAGGGGAAGACAGAGGAAGGGAAAGATAGACACCTGCAGACCTACTTCACTGCCTGTGAAACGACCTCCTTGCAGGTGGGGAGCCTTACTCCAGTCCTTGCGCTTTGCACCATGTGTGCTTAACCCACTGCACTACTGCCCAATCCCTAAAAAAGAGCTAGAAATTTATTTAAATTAAAACAAATATGTCTGAAGTCTTATAAATGCACTCATAAGTAATTTACAAATAAAAAGTAAATGAAAACTTAAAAGTCCGGCAGTAGTGCAGTGGGTTAAGCCCACATGGTATGAAGCACAAAGACTGCAAAAGGATCCCGATTCAAGCCCCTGGCTCCCCACCTGCAGGGGAGTCGCTTCACAGGTGGTGAAGCAGGTCCGTGCGTGTCTACCTCTCTCTCTCTCCCTCTCTGTCTTCCACTATTTTCTTCATTTTTCCTCTGTCCTACCTAACAATGTCAACATCAATAACAACAACAATAATAACTGCAACAACAATAAAAAACTAGAGCAAAAAAAGGGAATAAGAAAACAAAAACAATCCTATTAAAAAGAGACATGAAAATTAAGTTCAATGCATAATACAGAATTGGGTCTGTTTGCTTTGAAGGACATTATTGGATGGCTTAGGAGGTGGTTCAGCAGATAAAACTTTGAGCTCAGTCATGGGTTCCAACATTTGGTCCCAAGCATCAAATGTGTCAGAAAGAAGCTCAGATTCATTCTCTTTCTCATTCTCTTTCTTATGAATATTTTAAAGAAAAGATACAGACATTATTGGGATTATTGGTAGTTTGAATGTGGTTTGAGGATAAGTATATATTTCTGAATAAACTGCTTTACTTACTTTGATAGTTATATTTTGCATATAAGAACAAGCGGAGACAGTAAACGCTAATCTATTAGAGAATGTAGGACATCTGGCTATAATTCAAATGTTTCAGGGAAACATTTCAATTTTTGTATTAGAATTGCAACTTCTGTAAATGTATTGGTTAAATTTTTTGGATTTACTTTATTTATTTTTGATGAGGGATAAAGATACCTGCAGACATACTTCATCACTCATGAAGTTCTCACAGGCTTCTCACAGCTGTTGGAGAGTGACGGATTGAACCCAGGTCTTTGAGCATGATAATATGTGTGCTTAACCAGGTGCACTACCACCTGGCCCCAATTTGTTGATTGATTTAGGTATTTTAATTAAGCATTAAAACTTCCATTCAAAGAAAATATATTATAATGCTGATCTCAAGTATTATTTAAATTCACTAATACTCCTCAAATAATAGCTTACTACTATAGGCAATCCAAGAATAATAATGAGTTTTGACTTATAGCAACATTTAGGACTACAAAATTTACAACTAGATTATCTTAGTTTGAACCTACCGCTTCTTGTCTGTGTGATGTGGGCAAATTCTTTGTTCTTCTGAGTTCTTATTTATAAAAACTAAGAAAAAATGAGTTAACATACAGTATTAAAGTATCAACTGGAACAAATACAGGCCTTAGTTTTAATGTGACTTGAAAATTAATTTGTTATTTGTTGGATAGAGACAGAGAAAAATCAAGAGGGAAAGAGAAGATAGAGACGGAGAGAGAAAGGGAGAGGGAGAGGGAGGCAGAGGGAGAGGGAGAGGGAGAGGGAGAGGGAGAGGGAGAGGGAGAAGGAGAAGACGTCCTGCCTCACTGCTCATGAAACTTTCCTCCTGCGGGTGGGGAGCAGGGGCTTGAACCTAGGTGCTTGCGAATTATAACATATGCACTCCACCAAGTGTATCACCCCCCTGGGCTCCATAAAGTCACTTTAGTTACCATAAGAATTTTAAAATGTTTTACTTAAACTCACATCATACTATTAGTGATTAATAATTGCAATAATATTAGTAGCTTATTCTAAAATAGTCATTAATAATATGCTTTTATAATATCATTTTCATTTTACCTACATCAAGCATCTGGCTAATCTTACAGGATGGGTAGTTCTTTTTTTCCTTTCAGGACATTAAAGGTGATAGAGAGCAACTATAGAAATAGCAACATTTTCCTAAGGAAAAAAAATGGAAAAATGTATGAAGCTGAGTTAAGAACTATGTGCTTTAGATAATGACACACTTGGGACTGGACTTCATAGAGGTTATACAAGTCAGTTTAGACTATAAAGCAATGCTGATAGCTACCTGGCATTGGGTTATTTTCTGGGAAAGCTGTGTTAATGAAATGCAGCCTCAATTTCTTGGACTGTTGATTTTTTTGGTTCATTATCAAACAAATATAGAAAGTTTCCTGCCCAGAACCTTTATGCTGAGAATTAGATGACCTCCACAAAACAAGCTCAGCAATTTCCCATGATGTCAGTCCACTGGGCACTTTTCCGAGAAAGCAGGCCATGATGGTGCCTTCTTAGAAACAATCACATAAAGTTGGGGAAAGCAATGTAAATAACTCTTTTTCTTTTGTCCACAAAATGAGTGAGTCACACTGAGTGTGTTTATCAATGTCATGGACTTTTTTTTTTCCAATTTAAAAGTCCTACCTAATATATATATATATATTTTTTTTTTCCTTAAATTTGTATTTATAAGAAGGAAACACTGACAAAAAACATAGAATATGAGGGGTACAATTCCACACAGTTCCCACCACTAGAAATCTGTATCCCATCCCCTCCCCTGATAGCTTTCCTATTCTTTAGCCCTGTGGGAGGAGTATGGACCCAAAGTCATTGTGAGATGCAGAAAGTGGAAGGTCTGGCTTCTGTAATTGCTTCCTTTCTGAACATGGACATTTGCCAGTGCCTGTTCAGGGTACCATTTACTGGGCTAGCTTCGTGGGCAGGAGACAGAGGACCAGGGACTCATGGCTGAGCTGGGAAGCAGTATCTCATTTATTAATCAGACACATCGCCTTTTATGTTTCTCTTCACCGGAAGTGGCAAGCGAAAGGAAATGACTAGGAAAGGGGGCAGAGCAAAAAAAGAGCTAGAACAGAACATAGAAAATTTCCATCTAACCAGTGGGGATTAAACCAATACCCTGCAGGCAGGGCAGGACCCAGGTAAAACAGTGATTATGTAAATAGACCACATTATAAGTAATACAAGTGAACCTAATGTGATGATCAAAACAGAAGGTCTTATAAGCAGAATTTAGAAGCATACCAGCAGACATTGACAGGTTGATCCATACTCCCAGCCTGTATTTCTATTTCCCTAGTGGGGCGGGGCTTTGGGAAAGTGGAGCTAGCTCTAGGACACAATGGTGGGGTCATCTGCCCAGGGAAGTCCAGTAGGTATTATGGTAGCATCTGGAACCTGGTGACTGAAGAAGAGTTAACATATAAAACCAAACAAATTGTTGACTTAATTAAGAACCTAAAGGCTGGAATAAATAGTGCAGATGAAGAGCTTGGGGTCTGTTTTGTAGATAGTTAGTAAGCCTATTGAGGAAGATGGGTTTCGATATTGGGGCAGCTTGGAATGTTCATACTCATGACCACAGAATGTGAGCTCACATCTATAAGGATGCAGAGGTCATATAGGCTCCTAAGCTGAATACATGCCACAGAGCAGATCAGATC
This sequence comes from Erinaceus europaeus, assembly GCF_950295315.1. Classification (NCBI taxonomy): domain Eukaryota; kingdom Metazoa; phylum Chordata; class Mammalia; order Eulipotyphla; family Erinaceidae; genus Erinaceus; species Erinaceus europaeus. The sequence continues at coordinate 91,584,289 of NC_080169.1, read as the reverse complement.
CATGTGGTTTACAGTCAACAATATTTATACACCTTTCCCATATTAGAGAGCTACTCTCTTCCCTCATCCAGATTTCTGGTCCTTTTTCCAACCATGACATCATCTCCCCAGACAGTAACTTGGGGCCCACCTGTATATCAAGTGTTAGGCTCAAAAAAAAAAAAAAACTAGTATAGTCATGGGGGCCCTATGGAATATAGCTAATATATTTTTAGTAGAAAAGATATCCTCTGCTTACTTTCTAAATCAGCTCACTGAAACTGTTATTTAGATCCTAGAACAGGTATTTAGTGAGTCAGTTGATGTGAACCAGAGCATCATTTTCTGTGAAGGTGTACTTGGTGAAATCTGAATAAGCTCAGAACAAAACAAACTGAATAAACAAACAAAAAAAAGTAGGTGAGAGGTAGAATATTGTACTAGAGGGCTTTGTCTTCTTTTAAGAACTTTGCTTATTATGCACATAGTTAATGGGCTTATCCACTACTGTCTTTTCTTTGTCCTAGATTGCTAAACTTGAAAAATAACACACAAGGCAGATTTGACCCTACATTCCCCCCCCCTCTCTCTCTCCCTCCCCTTTCCATCCTCCCTCCCCTCCCTCTCTCTTCTCTATCTCTATTTTTTTGCCTCCAGAGTTATTGCTGGGGCTTGGTGTCTGCACTATGAATACACTACTCCTGAAGGCCATCTTCCCCCATTTTTGTTGCCTTGTTGTTATTGCTGCTGTTGTTGGATAAGACAGAAAGAAATCAAGAAAGGAGGGAAAGACTGAGAAGGGGAGAGAAAGATAAGACACACCTTCAGCTGCAGGTGGAGTCTATTATTTTTTTTAAAGCATGGTTTTGCATAAAAGTCAAAATTGAATTTCACATAGAGAAAGGATATTTTGCATTTAATAGATATAAGCTATAAGGATATTCTTATAGTAGATTGTGGTTATTTCAATCATTCTCTATGCTGGATCTCAATTAAGGTATTTGTTGAATTGATCTGTCTCCTACTGAGGTCGTGAGAGTTAAGTTTGTGTCTTTTAGTATTCTACATATAAAGCATTTTGCATGGTGACTCACACTTTGTAGATGCTTGGTTGCACACTCAATACATTTTTTATCCCATTCATTAATCATGGTATGTCTGGAAATTGGTCATTAGCCAAAAATTTTTCTTTCTTTCTTTCGTGGCTTCTTCTGATCTCCAAGGAAGTGCTACTACTATTCAGTTAATTGAAAATCAGCTTTAAACTATGCATGCTCTTGAAACTTTCCCAGAATAATCATTCAGAGAGGCACTGAATCAAAGATTATGTCCATCTAACAACTTTTATACAGATGTGGTCACAATCAAAGGATCCCAAGTATTTCAATGTTGTTTCTGTGGCCTTTTTTTTTGGTTTTGTCTTTTTTATTAATTCTTTTATCTTTATTTATTTATTGGATAGAGACATAAATTTGGATGAAAGGCATGGTAGAGAGGGAGAGAGACAAAGATACACCTGCATCTCTGCTGCTTTACTTGCAAAGATTTTCCCTTGCAGGTGGGGGCTGGGGTCTTGAACCTGGGTCCTTATGCAGGTGCACTACCATCCAGTCCCTTTATGTTTCTTTTAAAATTTTTATATCTTCATTTATTTATATATTGGATAGAGACAGAAAGAAATAGAGAGGAAGGCGAAGATAGAGAGGGTGGCCATATTTTCTGTAAAGAAAAATATGTTAAATTTCCTTTCCCTGATTTTGTTGAATACTTACTCCACAGATGGTTCTAATTAATTAAATAGTTTTTCACTATTCTTATTGATTCCCCATTAGTCTTCCTATAAGAGATCATCCCATATGTCTCTGCTGTTGTTTTCAGTGTCTCTCAATCTCTTTTTGAGCTCTTTCACCTCTTTCTTAGTTTTCTCTAGCTCATCCTCTGTCTTGCTAATTCTGTTTTCTGCTTCTGTTAGTCTGATTTCCCTTCCCTCAGCTCCTTTCTTCAGTTCAGCTATTTCAGCTTTCAGTTCTCTAATTTCCTCAAGGTAATTAGTATTTTCCTTGGGGGTCTCATCTGTTGTTTCTCTAATATCGCTAGCCCTTTCCTCCAAAGTTGTTTTCATTTCTGTTGTTAATAAGTTTATTATTGCTTGCATAGTTTTCTTATTTATGGTTACTTCTGGCTGATTTGTAGTTTCTTCTGGGATTTTGTCTTCATTCAGTGTAGTAGCAGTTTTATTTGCTCTTGATTTGACCATTTTTTTTATTAATGTGTTTTTTATTTTTTTTTCTGTTGTTCCTCAGTTGTTGTGTTTTGAGCACAAGCCACACTATACTAGATACCTTTATGACAAATGCAATCACCAACCTCATAAATTACAATAACAACTGGAGCAAGGATTGAATCAGTTTAACCAGTATCAGTTAGCCAAACAAATCAAATCCAAGTGAAGAAGAAAGAGAAAGGAAAAAAGGGATAGCAAGAATAGACACTTATGCAAGTCCACTATCCACTGTATATTCTAGGGGTAGTAAGAGAAGAAAGGGAAGTAGAGCAGAAATACACACAGAGAGAGTCCACTCTGAGTCAGATTTCTTCCCCAAAATAATTCACAAACACATATCAGTGAATTCAGAAAGCTGAAGGAGGAAAGAAGAAAGGATTACAAGAATGAGAAAAAGAAATAAAAAGAAAGAAAAAAAGAGAGAAAAGAAAAAAGATAATAAAAAGAACAGTAATAAAATAGCAGTGAAAGGAAAGAGTTTTTTATTTATTATTATTATTTTTTTAATTAGCTAGGAGGAGGGAGAAGGGGGAGAGTGGGTAGAGGAGGTAGGAAGAGTTAAACAAGTTCCTCTTGCAATGGATAAGACTACCAGTCCCCTAGCAATGGAAAATACACTAAGAGTTAATTCTGGTCAACCTAAAGGAGGGGAGGAAAGAGATTTTATTATAATAAAATAGAACAGAGTAAAAAACCTGTCCTGTCTTCAGCTTGGATGGCTCCAGATTGCCTCAGGCCCCCTGAGCAGAGGTGGCTGATTGTTAAGAAAATAAAACAAATAAACAAACAAACAAAAAACACCTCAGGAGGTCTTTCCCTGTCTGAATAAGGCTCTGCTTGGTCAAATATTTGTAGCTCCAATTGGCTACTTAGAAAGAAAAAGGGCCAAGTGTTTCAGAAAGGAGCAGGATTGGAATTGGAATGAATCCCTGCTGAGCCAGGAATCTTGGGAAAGAAAGAAGCTCAGAAGGGGAGCCTGCTAGGAGCAGCCCCCAGGGTATGGTTATGGGGGGGGACAGGGGTGCACTTAGGGAATAATAATAATAATAAAAATTTTCCTTTATTTTTTTCTCTATTTTATAACCCAAATTGAGCTATAGTCACCTCCTTGGTGTGACAGCGAGGACCCCTTATTCACTGTCCTGCTAAAGGCAAAAAATCCTACCGTTTCTAGCAGATGTTGTCGGAGCTCATGCCAGTAGCAGCTTCTCAGTCGTCATCTTGGCTCTGCCCCCTAGTCTTCCTATAAGAAAAGTATGTGTTGAATATATGCCTTACTCATTTCTCCCCATAAATTGATAAAATTAATAGCTGGGTTTTATACATTGGTTTTGCTGTTTAATATGGACCTGTCCCTGTGATGTGGTCAGGGGTGCTAAAATAAAGATCTATTACTCATCCTTCCCCAGACTGGAAGGATGAGTAATAGATCTAAGGTCAAAAAAATGAATAGTGGTGATCAAATTTAGTCTTTGGGACACAGGTTTGCAGCCTTATTCTAGATGAGCACATACACCTCAACTCCTGTCTGGAATTCCCATACACCCAACACATATTAAAGTATTTCTAGAAAGGAAATTTATGTTGTGTTCACTGATCTTTGGCCTCTTGGTCCCAGACATAGATACATAGATTTGATTCCAAAACATAAGACTCTTGATGATAGGTGAAGTGAGCTGAGCACATATAAACAGTCATAAAATCACAATCCTTAAATCTTATAAACTGCTACTGTTAAATTACTGCTAATAAAATTTTTTATATAAATAACTTCACACACAAAAAGTAATCTTTAACATCCAGTGGTCATTATACTCCAACTGGACACATGAAAGATCATTTCTATCGTCATTGTACAAAGAGCACTACACAGGTCATCCAGACATTTCCACCTGGATTCTGATTTGTGCTCACAATTATGTATAGCCTTTATTATGCTCCAGTTTGGCTGGCTGCTTATAAAAAAGCGAGTCTTTCACTGTATGACCGATCCATTCATGTTATTCATTTAAAATGCGGATTAGAAAGATTGCTCAGCAGAAAAGCCCATGGGGTTTTTCAAACAATCAGTGCCTCCTACAGGAATCTAACTGGTTAATTTACTTGTTAATCTACTTTGTCTTAGTTTCAACAACAATAGTAAAACTTACTCTTAGACTCCACTAGTTATCATTTATCTTGAAAGCACATAGAGATAGGATTAGAGAATATTCTCATTTGACTAATGAGCAAAGAATCTTGGGTTAGGGGGCTGGGTGGTGACACACCATGTTGAGTGCACTGGTTACAGTGCCCAAGGACCCAGGTTTGAGCCCCCGGTTCCCACCTGTAGGGGGAAAGCTTCGCAAGTGGTTAAGCACAGCTGCAGGTGTCTCTCTGTCTCTCTCCCTCTCTACCTCCTCCTTCCCTCTCAGTTTCTGGCTGTCTCTATCCAATAAATAAAGATAATTAATTTTTTTTAAAAAAAGAATCTTGGGTTAAATGGTTTTATCTAGGTCAACACACTCAATAAAAATAAAGGAAAAATTTGAAATAGGATCAAATGATCAATGAAAATAAGAATTAGTCATTATTTCAAACTTTATAACAGCAATTTCTGCTTTTTCATGTACTTAGGAGGGAGTAGGAAACAGGTGAAATAGCTCACTTGGATAAAGTGCTGTTTGTCCATGTGTGTAGCCCAGATTTGAGTCTGGCCCCTGCCACAAGAAAGTAAGCTTTGGTGCTGTGGTCTCTTTCTCTCCCCCCCCCCCAACTCTCTTCTATCACTATGAAAAAAAAAGCATTGGTATGAACCCTGAAAAGATGTTGAGCTGCTAGTTCCTTCTGTCCAAAACCATCATGGAGAAACAACCAACAAATCAATATAAAATACAAAGGGAAGGTGTATCCAGATATTTAACCAAAACAAACTTTGGGAAATTTTAAATGATTAGGTTAGTAATATTAGATAGAAAAAAGTCTCTATTTATTGGAATACATTAGATAATAATTAAAAATAGAAATATAAAGTTAGGAAATATAAAATGGTATGTAGGTACATGATCAAAAATTAAAAGGGAGGAGGTTAGGCAGTAGGGGAACATTTGAAGAGTTAATGAATATAAATTTTGTTCAATTAAATAAATCAGAGAATTTAATATTTAAAAGCCTTAAGGGGAAACGGGAGAGTAGAAGAAAAAGCCCTCACTCAGACATGTTACCGTGAAATTTGAAAACATGAAAGAATACATTACTGAGAGTAGATATATAAAGAAAAAAAAACATAGGAGGAGATGTTTTTGACCAAGTAATGTATTTGAATATCAATCCACATTTTCATATTATTCTCCATAGGCAATGCATTAATGTATATTTCTACCAATAAATTATGCTACACATTTTTTCTAGCACCCAAATCAACATATATCAGTGTGTTGGGATTTTAATAAAAGTCATTTCAGTGTATTTTTAATACAATTATCTCCTTATGAGTGAAGATTTACATACTGTCATGTTTGAAAGACACTTGTGCATTCTTCAGTATGAATTTCCTGTTTATATATTTTACTTAACTATTGGTTTTTACTCTTTATCTGAAAATTTTCCATTTTGATTTTACTTAATGACTAGAATTTTTGTATCTTTACATGAGCAAAAACTTGATTTTTCTATTTCATCTGAATTTGTTGTTCTATAAAAAGGACTCTTCCATGTTAGATCCTTGACATGTTAAAAAAAATTCATAAACACCTACTTAGGAATTCTTATTATTTCTTCTTAATTCTTGTTATTAATTCTTATTATTAATAAGAATTATTCTTGTTATTAATTCTTGTTATTTCTTCTGGCTCTGCAATTTTGGCATAGAGTTAAAACTCTGATTTAGAATTCTCTGCTACAGTCTAACACACCATTTTGTTAGGCATTCAGCAAGTGATTAATGGTGACAACTCATATGATAGTGAATATTAAATTGTTCACCAAAGGTATAGTTCCAATTATTAAAAACTACTAATACCTCCAAAGTAAAACTGTAATCATATTAAGTGCCTTTAGCATTTAGAAAAAACTGTAATATCAAGAGGAACTAGAAAATGGAAGTATGTGACTAAGAATCCTTTTCATGAAGCTATTCAAGGTATAGCTCTCACCTTCATTACAACCACTACTCTTTTCTTTTTTAATGAATTAATGTTTGAATTTACTATACATAAAATATAAATATATAATAGGCACTAGATAAAGTTATATGTGTGAAAAGAGACATCTCAATTTCTCCAAAATGACTTGTTATTATGGGCTATGCTGATACCTTTTTTTTTAGGGCTGAACTTTTCATAATTTTTTAAAAAATTTATTTATAAAAAGGAAACAATGAGAAAAACCATAGGAGAAGAGATATACAATGTTGGGTAATTGTGCAGATGTGGTCAAACATTGGCAGGGCCCACAAACCATTATATTTCCATGCAAGTTTTATTTACAGATATCCACCATATTACCCCCTCAAGGTATCACCCATTCCCGAAAGAGCTGAAACCCTAGCAACTATTGCTACAGAAGCTTTCTACCTTCCTATAGTGCCTTGTTTTCTCCATCCCCTTTTCTAGCCAATCCTGTCCTGACTTGCCACTTCCAGAATTTCTCCCAAAAAAGCCCTCCTGCTTCTGCTTTCTCTCTCTTGCTCCTTTTTTCGCTTCCATGACCTGACCCAGAGAAGGGCTGCTCCACATAGTGGGAGGCAGCCATTTTGCTAGCTCCACATGGCCTAAACCACTCTACTCTCGCCCATTTCTGGGGTTCCCGCGTGAATAAAGATTTGTGTTTCCGCTCTGCTCCAGTCTCTTCTCTCTCCCCCCACGACACAACCCAACAATACAACTCTACACAATTCCCACCCCCAGAACTCCATATCCCATCCCCTCCCCTGATAGCTTTCCTATTCTTTATCCCTCTGGGAGTAGAGACCCAGGGTAATTATGGGGTGCAGAAGGTTGAAGGTCTGGCTTCTGTAATTGCTTCCCCAGTGAACATGGATGTTGGCAGGTCAATCCATACTCCCAGCCTGTCTATCTCTTTCCCTAGTGGGGCGGGGTTCTGGGGAATTGGAGTTTCAGGACATACTGGTGGGGTCGTCTTCCCAGGGAAGTCTGTTTTATACCATGTTAGCATCTGGAACCTGGTGGCTGAAAAAAAAATAAATAACATATAGAGCCAAACAAATTGTTGACTAATCATGAGCCTAAAGGCTAGAATAGTTCATCTCTTTTCTAGGTATAAGATCTTAGACCACTGAACACAGATGGGTTGATTTTGCAACATAGTTCAGGCAGAGAGCGCAGAGGCTGGAAGTTTTAGAAAGAGTTTTTACTTTCACCTTGTATTATTTTGTTCACTACACTAAAAGTCGTTGATGGTATGTTTTTTTTTATTATTATTCCCAGGGCTTCATCTCCTTGTGTCAACTCAAAAAGAAAAAAAAAAAAAAGGAGAGGCAGTTCCAAGGTAGATAGCATAACAGTTATACAAAGAGATTGGTTCCTGAGTCTCCGAAGTCTCAGGTTCAACCCCCCAACACACATACAACACCATAAACCAGAGCTGAACAATGTTCTAGTAAAAATAAAGAAATAAACAAATAAGAAAGAAAAGCAATAAACCCACTGTATAAAGAAAAAAAAAAGACAGAGGGGGAAAGATTTCACAGCATCAAAGCTTCCTCCAATGCAGCAGGGACTAGATTCAAACCTGGGTCCTGTTCATGATAAAGTAACCACACTCAAAATGATTTTCATTCCATCAAACCCAATAATTAAAGATTCGCTAATGAGAGATTCACAAAGTAGAGATTCACTTTCTCTTCTCCACTACACCCTACAACTTCATTCTACTAAATCTCAAGACAAAATGTAGCACCCCTTGGCTCCAAAAGTACAAGAATGCCTAACATTTCCCTGAAGGGACAAGATGCCTGCTTGAGCCCAACCCTATCACATTGAGGGAAGATCTGTTGCTTTGTGTCTTTCCCTCTCTACCTCTTTCTCTCTTTTTCTCTTTCTATATGAAACAAACAAACAAAAAATACTGGCTCAGAGCAGTGCTGCTCCAGTGACGAAGAAAAAAAAAAAGAAGAGAAGAGAATTATGCTTGCATAATTTATAAGGAACTTTTTCAAGAAATAGTTAAAATAGAAGGGTAATAGAAAAGGAAAATAGAAGGATACTTCTTCTTCTTCTAGCATTTGCCCTTCTTCCGTAGCCAGTCAACAGCGTCAGGTTGAGCCTGATGTAAAGTTTCGAGACCCCCTGTGAATCTGGAGAGGTGGCAGTCGTTGACTATGTGGGTCATAGTCTGTCTGTAGCCGCAGGGCCAGTTTGGGTCGTCTCTGGCTCCCCAGCGATGGAACATAGCGGCGCACCGGCCATGGCCTGTCTGATAGCGATTGAGGAGGGCCCAATCATAACGTGCTAGGTCAAAGCCGGGTTGACGCTTGCAGGGGTCTGTGAGGTGTTTGTTCTTTACCTCAGCTGACTGCCAACTCTGTTTCCAAGAGACTGGAACAGAGAAGTTCAGTGTAGGGATAGGGGACCAGATTGGGTGACGAGACATCAAGCGTTGGACAGGGTGGGCTAAGATATCCGCGTATATTGGCAGGTCCAGTCGAGCATAGACGTGGGAAATGAACTTAGATGATGCCGCATCCCGACAAATATCTGGCGGGGCGATGTTGCTAAGAACTGGCAGCCATGGAACTGGGGTGGAACGGATGGTTCCAGAAATTATCCTCATGGAGGAATATAATTTGGAATCGACCAAGTGGACATGGGGGCTACGGAACCATACTGGGGCACAGTATTCTGCAGTGGAATAGCATAATGCCAGAGATGATAATCGTAGTGTGGAGGCGCTTGCGCCCCATTAGGAGCTGGCCAGTCTTGCAATGATGTTATTCCTCGTGCCCACCTTTGCTGCAGTTTTTATGAGATGTTCGTGAAATGACAGGGTGCGATCGAGAGTAACGCCAAGATAGACTGGCTGGGCTTCATGCCGGATTCTCGTATCGCCAAGCTGCACATTAAGCTCACGTGAGGCCGAGGCATGGTGTAGATGGAAAACAGATGATACCGTTTTTGCAGTGCTAGGGATTAGTCGCCATTTTTTACAGTAATCAGATATCAGAGACAGAGTTAAAATAGAAGGATAATAGAAAAGGAAAATAGAAGGATACTAAAAACTGAAAAATCATAACCCCAGCCTAGTCCTGCATACTTGGGTTTTTAGAGTAATGAGAACATACAATTTTTCTTTCTTTTTTTGGGGGGGATTAATAGTTCATAGCAAATACAGTTTTTGATTCATATGTCAAATTATCTGCTTTTTTAAAAGGAAATTTACAGAAAACCTATAATGAGTGAGTGAGGTTGTGGTTCAGGAAACTGGAAGAACCGATGTCTTCAGGTCCCCATCCCATTTGCTCCAGAATTCAGTTCCTGCTTTTCCAGAACCTTCCCTTCCTGCTACCTTAGAAATGTTCTCTGAGAAAAGGTAGTGGAGTTAGAATTGAGCAGTGGTCCTTGCACACTGGGGAATATGCATTGAATAGCAATAAGAAGAACTTCTCTTCCTGAACAAACTGGTGTGACCTTCTGACATCATCCCACTTTGGAAATCAGTGTTTCCCAACCCTGATAGGACAGTAAAGTCAACTAGAGAGCTTTGCAAATTTCCCAATATCTGAGCCTCAAATCAAATCACCTAAATTTGTGGAGGTAAAGTCAATGCATTATAGTCTCCCCAGGTGATTTTAATATAGTCAGAACTTAGAATGTCAAACAGTCTGTAGCCCTTATCTAGCGAAATTAACAACCCATACATGGTGAGGAATATGCTTAAGGATGTAACAGGAATTTTGATAAACCTTGAAAAGTGTTTTTACAGAATACATTCCTAAGGATACTGTTTCTATATAGGACATTGCAGTGAAGACTTTTATTTCTTTAGAGAAGCATGAAAACTTGCTATATGTTCACATTTTGTTTTATTCATTAAAACCCTGAATTTTTTCTCCTTGTTTTGCTTTTTCTGAATAGTAAGCATTACAAATGATTTACTTTTCTTCATATTCTTGTTATTCTTTACTTAATTCTTCCCACCAAAATATAAACCTTTTTTATTCCCCACATAGGCTATATTCCAGACAAGATGTATCAGATATTCTGCAGTACAGAAGTTGAATAATTGCTTTTATTTCTATCGGTCAAAAGCATTTTTCTAATATCTAGAGATATTAGTCATGTTGAAGTAATTTCCCTCCCAGTTCCTGCATCTTTAAATGTGAATGAATGGACTAATGAGTACTTTGTATCCTATATCTGTATGCTGGATACTGATATTTATAGCTAACCCATTAGACAGTAACTGCTGTTTCCAAGCCTAGGAAGTACATTTTCGTTTATCACAGTCTTTTCCGTATCACTTAGATTCAAACAGAATTTCCTTAATTCTCATAATTTTCCCTGTCATTTTCATTGCTGTTGTCTCTCTTGTCTTTTCTTCCACAAAGTAATTTGCCTCATAATTTCTACCCAGAATATTCAAATAATTGTGATATAGGTTTTCTCAATGCACCAAACTTTCAACTTTCATAAGCTGAAATGGCAAAAAACAGAGGTAATTAGCATGGCAAAAAACAGAGGTAATTAGCACTCATTTACAAGAAGTGTGTGTGTGTGTGTGTGTGTGTGTGTGTGTGTGTGTGTGTGTGTTTGTGTGTTTTGGGGCTCAGTGCTGGCACTATAAACCCATTGCTTCTGGTGGCCATTTTTGTTTCTTTTCATTTGATAGAACAGAGTAAAATTTAGAGGGGGGTGTATAAAGAGGGAAATAGAAAGATTGATACTTAGAGACCTACTTTACCACTCATGAAGTGTCCCCACTCTTGGTGGGGAGTGGGCATTCAAATCCAGGATCCCTGTGCTTAGTACTATGTGCACTTAGCTAGGTGTGATTTTTTTCTTTATATCTCTACTCTCAGCAATGTATTCTTTCATATTTTGAAATTTCACAGTAACATGTCTGAGTGAGGGCTTTTTCTTCTTCTCTCCCGTTTCCCCTTAAAGCTTTTTAATATTAAATTCTCTGATTTATTTAATGGAACAAAATTTATATTCACTAACTCTTCAAATGTTCCCCTACTGTCTTACCCCCTCCCTTTTAATTTTTGATCATGCACATACATACCATTTTTCTTCCTCCTTTCCTCTTCCTCCTCTTCCTCTTCTTCATCTCCTTCTTCAACTTCTTTTCCAAATGTTAGTACTTTTCCCCTAGGGGAAAAAGTTAAGTGTTCTAATAGCCTAAAATTAACCTTCTAATTCATAAAAATTAACACTCTAAGTGTAAAATAATACTGACAAATAGTAAAAGCAGGAATGATATGGTATATTATTTTATATAAAGTGCATCTTAGGAAGATTTTACTCTTGCTAAATAAAGAGTACACTGGCACCACAAAAACTTCTACAAAACAAATGCTACCCTCTATTTTTTGCTTGCCACCTATCATAAAATCAGAATTTTTAAATTTCTTTGGGTTAATTATAACAGGTGTGTATGTAGGTATTATAAAAATAAAAGAGTAATACAAAAAACAAACAAAACATGGAATACTTATGTAATATTGTGTAAATAAAGTTATATAGGCACAAGTGAAAAAAATGATTGTGTCAACTGTAGCATAAGAAATAAAATAGATCCCCCATATAATTTGACAGAGTGCACTTTGGGTTCATTGTTCTTTAGCTTTATGTGTTTGTTTTGTATCAGAATAATAGAGTCCTACTTAATGAACATGCACCATTCTTTTTAGTATTGAAGAGTTTAATGATAATAATTTATTCTACTTTTCATTGATTTAACACACGTCTATAGTGGAAAAAGTCTTTAGCAAAATATATTTACAGCTGATAATTTAAGATAAAAATATTACTAGAATACTATGTTAATACCAAGTGAAATATGTATAAGTAGTTTTAGAGGCAAAATATCTGACCATATCACAGAATGTCTGTGATTTTGAAAATACAAGCAGGGCAGTAGTAGACAATGGCTCAGTAGTTAAACACCTACTTTTGATATGTGAGATCTTAGATTCCATCTCTGGCACCCTGATAGTGTAGCTGTTCTTCACATTTTGGCTATGTGTTTGTTTACATAACTTTTCCCTATTTATCTATTTGCCACACAAAAAAAGAAATTAAATCCAGCATGAGACACAGTAGGTAAAGTGTGGAATGCTCAAGCATGAAGTCCCAAGTAGAATCTCCAGCATTGCATGTGCCAGAATGATGCTCTGATTCTCTTTTTCCTTCATATAAACTTAAAAAAAATTAAATAGAATTTAAAAAATTGGACTGGGAGGCAGCTCAGCAGTAAAGTCCAAGTGTGATACTCTAAGGTTTATCTCTGACACTAGATTAAAATATGTATGCATAGATGGTGATACTAGAAAATAACAATACACTAATTGTTGCAGCCATCACGCTATCACTTGTTTTTAATATATTTACTTGTTTGTTTATTTATTTATTAGTTTCATCTCACTGGGAATGGCCAGCAAATTTAATACACTTGAATAGAGTATTTTCTTTTTTTTAATTTTTTGTTGCTTTATCTTTATTTATTTATTGATTTATTGGATAGAGACAGCCAGAAATTGAGAGGGAAGGGAGTGATAGAGAGAGACACCTGCAGCACTGCTTCACCACTTGCAAAGCTTTACCCCTACAGGTGGGAACTGGGGGCTTGAACCTGGGTCCCTGAGCACTGTAACATGTGCCCTCAACCAGGTGTGCCACCACCCAACCCCAAATAGAGTATTTTCTTTGTCATGTGCATGACCCAGTTTTGAGACTGAGCCCCACCTTAATTGAAAGAAATTACTATGCTATTGTGTTTCTCTGCCCCTCTCTTTCTGCCTCTGTCCCTATCTTCCAAACTTAAAAATGATGGTGTGAAGTGGTGAAGCCCCAGTGGAAACAACAACAACATCATCTTATGTATAATATGCTTATAAACAGATTCTGATTAAAAGCTTAAAGAAGTTGAAATAATATTGACAAATGATAAAGTATCTCTTTTACCCCTAATATAATTTGAGAGTCTAAAAGAAAATTTGGTTTACTTGGCACTTGAATCAGAATATAATTTCTTCACTAAAAAGTAAATGCAAAGAAAAGTATACAAAACCAGATGGCTGGGAATTTAAGTGTCCTCCATAGGGAAATAATTTGCTAAGTTTCTCAGATGTACCCTACTGGTGTTCTGAATTCATATGTAACTTTTTAATATATTTAACTGGGAAGACTTCTTGAAGGCTACATCCTGTTGCAACAATAATAACAGCAATATCTGGCAAAAAATAAATTTATTAATATGAATCATTTTCTGTGTCTGTGTATATTTAAATCTATTTAAATGGCTTTTACATTGTGGTTTTATATCCTGCTTTCCATGTCATTTTCCAAATGAGATATGTCAACTCTGTTTAAGCTTTGACTGTGTGTGACTCTAGATAGTACTTAAGGTTAATTGTAATTTTCTGTCTGGTTACAGTCTGAAAATTAGAGTAAGTTTATCAATAAAGCAGTCTTATCATTTCCATTCCTGCTGTTCTTCAAATTCAGACTGAGAGTCTTGACTTTTATCTTCCATGAGCATGGTGGACAAGTATAAAATAATATAAATTATTAATCCATAATAGCTAAAACCTGGAGTCAACCCAGGTGCCCAACAACAGATGAATGGCTGAGAAATTGTGGTATACATATACAATGGAATACTACGTAGCTATTAAGAACAATGAACCCACCTTCTCTGACCCATCTTGGATGGAGCTAGAAGGAATTATGTAAGTGAGCTAAGTCAGAAAGACAAAGATGAGTATGGGATGATCCCACTCATAAACAGAAGTTGAGAAAGAAGAACACAAAGGGAAACTCAAAGCAGGATCTGACTGAATTTGGAGTAGGGCACCAAAGTAAAAAAACCCTGGGTTGAGGGTGAAGGTGGATGTTCAGCTACATGGGGCAGGGGTGGGGTTGGTGGGGTTGGGGGGTGCGGGTTACAGGGGGAGAGGAGGTGGGATGTGACACAGTCCAGTCTTTGGGGAATGGTGTTTATGTACATTCCTATCAACTTGTAGTCATATAAATCACTATTTAAATAATATGAGAGGGGGAAAATTGAATGTCAAACTTTTTAAAGCACAGACTGAGTTTTTTTTTTTTTTTTTTTTTAATTTTTTATTTAAGAAAGGATTAGTGAACAAAAGCATAAGGTAGGAGGGGTACAACTCCACACAATTCCCAACACCCAATCCCCATAACCCACCCCCTCCCCTGATAGCTTTCCCATTCTCTATCCCTCTGGGAGCATGGACTCAGGGTCGTTGAGGGATGCAGAAGGTAGAAGGTCTGGCTTCTGTAATTGCTTCCCCGCTGAACATGGGCGTTGACTGGTCGGTCCATACCCCCAGTCTGCCTCTCTCTTTCCCTAGTAGGGTGTGACTCTGGGGAAGCTGAGCTCCAGGACACATTGGTGGGGTCTTCAATCCAGGGAAGCCTAGCCAGCATCCTGGTGGCATCTGGAACCTGGTGATTGAAAAGAGAGTTAACATATGAAGCCAAACAATTTGTTGAGCAATCATGGATCCCAAGCTTGGAATAGTGGAGAGGAAGTGTTAGGGAGGTACTCACTGCAAACTCTAGTGTAGTCCTGCTTTCAGGTATATATTTTGCAGTAGTTTATGGATACGTGTGCACATAAGCTCTCTCTCACAGAAACTGGTGTATATCTAGGTTATGGGACTTTGTTGGAAAGTGAACTACCTGAGATGAAATTAGAGTGTACTATTAAAGGAAAGGTCTCACCCGAGTAATGAAGCTGAAGGGTTGTCATTCCACACGTGAAGTCTCTGGATACATTCTGGGGTGAAGCATGTACACTCCTAGCAAAATGTAGACATATAAATCAGTAGTTAATTAATATGAGAGGGGGAAATCAATTGTATGTCTCAAAGTTTCTCAAAAGACAAACTGAATCTTTTTAATATATAGGCTATGTATTTGATATGCGGACTCCCTCAAAAGCCTAGACCAAGTAGATTAGAAGCTTCCAATAGCACAGCTATATACAAGATACTGGGTACTGTCCAGGAAACCATAACAAAGGGACTTTTCAAAGTTAACCCAATTAACAAATAATGTGATGATAATATTAACTATCGATTGTCTTTTTGAACCCTAAGACAGCAGGAACCTCACATCTTCACTATAGAGCCCCTACTTCCCCCAGTCCTGGAACCCTTGGATAGGGCCCACTTTCCCGTATGCATCTCCCAATCCAAACCAAACAACATTGCATCTGCCGATCACAAACTAACCAAAGCAACGATTGCTACCTCAACATGCTTCACCCCAGACTGAGTGTTTTTAATACATAGGTTGAGTCTTTGATATGTTGACTCTAGTAAAAGCCAAGACCAGGGGGAACAGAAGCAACCATTGGCACAGCTATATTCAAATAATGTCAAAGGACATAAATCATGGTGATGTTGTGTATGACACAGTAAATCCTAACAAAGGAATATTTCAAAGTTAAACCAATTGCCAAATAATGTGATTATAGTAATAACTATCTATTGTCTTCTTAAACCCTAAGGCAGCAGGATCCTCCTGCTTCCTCTATAGAGCCTATATTTCCCCCAGTCCTGGAACCTCTAGGGCAGGGAGGGGGGGGGCTCACTTTCTTGCATGCTTCTCTCAATTCATATCAGATGATATTGCTTCCACCAGTCCCAACCTAATCAATGCAAGAAGTACCACCTCAGAATGTTTCACTTCAGACTGTGTCCAGAGACATCAGGCATAGAATGTCAACCCTTCAGCCTCATTACTCAGGTGAGACCTTTCCTTTCATAGTATTCCCAAAATTCCCTTCCAGGAGGTTCACTTCCTAACAAAATTCCAAAACCTAGACATAAACCAGGTCTTAGAAGATAAAGCATACGTTCACACGTATGCGTAAATTAGGGCAAAATAGATACCTGAGAGCAAAAATACACAATAGTCTGCTGTGAGTCAGTATAAAGTTCCTAATGAAATAGTGTCTACTTAGACCCCTTTCCCATATTAGGGAGATACTCTCTTCCATGATGCAGCTTTCTGGTCCTTTTTCCAGCCATGACATCACCTCCCCAGACAATAATTAGGATCCATCTGCATATCAGATTACAGACTCAGGCAAAAAAAAAAAAAAAAAAAAAAAACTTGTATAGTCACAGGACCTTCACAATATAACTAAAATATGCTTAATAGATATCTTCAAAATGGAGGGCTGCCCAACTCTTCATCTGCACTATTTCAGCCTTTACATCCATGATTGGTCAACAATTTGCTTGGTTTTTTATGTTAACTCTCTTGTTAACAATGTGTCCTGGAGTTCTGCTTCCCCAGAACTCCTCCTCACTAGGGAAAGGGAAAGACACACTGGGAGTATGCATCGACCTGTCAATGCCCATGTTCAGAGGGGAAGCAATTACAGAAACCAAACCTTCCACCTTCTGCATCCCACAGTGACCTTGGGTCCATACTCCCAGAGGGTTAAAGAATAAGAAACCTATCTGGGAGGGGACAGGATACAGAGTTCTGGTGGTGGGAATTATATGAAGTTGTACCCCCTCTTATCCTATGGTTTAGTCATTGTTTCCTTTCTATAAATAAAAAAATTAAATAAAAAAAGAAAAAAATTATTAAATATGTTAATTTTCTGGAACCTAAATATTTTTATCATGAGAAAAGTATAGTGCTTTTACATACTAATTGGTTTAAAATCATTAGTTAAGTCATGTTTTTATTTTTATTTTGTATTTATTAAAAGGAAGCATTGACAAAGCCATAGGATAAGAGGGGTACAACTCCACACAATTCCCATCACCAGAATTCTATATCCCATCCCTTCTCTTAATAGCTTTCCTATTCTTTAACCCTCTGGGAGTATGTACCCAAGGTCATTGTGGGATGCAGAAGGTGGAAGGTCGGGCTTCTGTAACTGCTTCCCTGCTGAACATGGGCATTAACAGACTGATCCTTACTCCCAGACTGCCTCTTTCTTTCCCTAGTAGGGTGGGGCTCTGGGGAAGAGGAGTTCCAGGACATATTGATGGGGTTGTCTGTCCAGAGAATTCTGATCTGCATCATGCTAGCATTTGGAGCCTGATGGCTGAAAAAGAGATAACATACAAAGCCAGACAAATTGTTGAACAATCATGAACCTAAAGGCTGGAATAATGCAAATGAAGAGTTGGAAGTGGGGGGAGTCTCTGTTTTGTAGATAGCTGGTAGGCATATTTTAGTTCTATTCCAAAGGGCCTGTAGCTATAATAGCTTTCTTTTCTTTCTTTTCTTTTCTTTTTTTTTTTTACTGAGCCTAAAATCTGATATGCAGGTAGATCCAAGTTATTCTCTGGGGAGATGATGTCATGGCTGGAAAAGGAACAGAAAACTGAATCAAGGAAGAGAGTAGCTCCCAAATATGGGAAAGGGGTATAAATATTTCTGACTATAAATCCCATAGATATGATTTGGTTTGGGGCCCATATTCAGCTTAGGATCCTATGTAACTTCTGCATTCCTGCAGATCTGAGCTCACATTCTGTGGTCATAAGTAGGAACGTTCCAAACTGCCCCAATATCAAGACCCATCTTCCTCAGTTGTAGCATAGACTATGTTGTCCATCCTCCCTTCAGAGGATGCAGCAATCTCTATCATTGTTGATCCAAGCTGAGGGCAAGGTCCTATGGCGGACCCACAAAGGGGTCTATTTTGTTGTTCCTGATAGAGATGACTGGTAATAATGGAGAGAGGGATTTATTTGAGGTCTAGGCCCTTCGTGTCTGTTTGGGAATCTCAGGACTCCCTGACTAGGGCTTCAGCTGATGGGGTGTCCTGATAGTGACTAAAGAGTCATCATGAAAGTATGCCAGTCTCTTGCCTTTATTCAGCTTTTGTAGTCCTTGTTTTGATGAGGTTAGGATTGGAGTGAGTGAGAGAACTGTAATATGAAGTAGGTGAGGAGGGTATCTAAGTCTAAGTAGACACTATTTCATTAGGAATATTATACTGACTAACTGCCCACTATTGTGTACTTTTGCTCTCAGGTATATATTTTACCCTAATTTTTGGATACATGTGAACATATGCTCTATTTTACGGGACCTGGTCTATATCTAGGTTTCGGGATTTTTTTAGGAAGTGGACCACCTGTAATGGAATTTTAGGAATTTTATGAAAGGAAAGGTCTTACCTGAGTAATGAGGCTGAAGGGTTGACATTCCATGCCTGATGTCTCTGGACACAGTCTGAAACGAAGCATGCTGAGGTGGTACTCATTGCATTGATTAGGTTGGGATTGGTGGATACAATGTCATTTGGTATGAACTGAGAGAAGCATACAGGAAAGTGAGGCCCACACTGGGGGAAATATAGGCTTTATAGAGGAAGTGGGAGGTTCCTGTTGTCTTAGGGTTCAGAAGACAGTAGACAGTTATTGTTATAATCACATTATTTGGCAATTGGTTTAACTTTGAAAAATTCCCTTGTTAGGATTTGCTGTATCATAATTTATGTCCTTTGACATTATTTGTGTATAGCTGTGCCAATGGTTACTTCTATTCTCCCTGGTGTATGCTTTTACTAGAGTCAACATATCAGACTGAGCCTATGTAGACTTGGTCTGTGCTTTAAAAAGTTTGAGACATACAATCAATTTTTCTCCTCGCATATAAATTAATATGAGACTGGCCCATGTTTCTTTATCCTTGGTTCAGTGTCTATAGTTGAAGTAAAGGATTTATTGAAATAAATAGGATGGAATTTCACAGGAGGGAATGTCATATTCTCTATTTACAGTTTCACAAATATTCAAAAAAGTTGCAAAGTTCAAGATGTAGAAGATAGACTGAAAACTTATTGTAAAAAGTAAATTTAGACAAATTATTTTAAAAATTATTATAATGTTATGTTAATTGATATTTTTATGTATAAGAAGTAAATATTTTAGTCATTCATTGGTAAAAAAAAAGGTCTCACATGTAACTGATGGCTATTTATAGTCTTAAATTTTGAGAAATCTGGAACAAGATAAGAATGTGTCTTTTTATGTTAATGAGTTGAGACTTCTTTTGTTTTCTTTTGGATAAATAGCACCTAAACTTGGAGGCTAATTGTTAGGATAATCAGCCATGAGAGAAAAGGGTTAAAGTTTCTAATCTCATTCCCAGATCACTGCAGAAGAAAGAGATTGAGTTCAGTGCCAAACATCAGTGATTTTTGCATTTATGCCTATGGAAGGCAGCTCTTCAAAAACGTCAAAGAGTGTATTCAGAAAGCCTTGGATTGATGGAAATGTGGAGATGAAAAGAATAGTACTGCTTGAAAGGGGGCAGAAGTTCAATGTTTCTCTTTCTTGCCTTATACAATATTTTTCATTTGGCTTTCTCTAATTGACAGCTTTTTCAATAAATTTTGGATTTTTTGATTCCTGTGAACTGTTCTCAGGAGTTTTTGTTTGTTTGTTTGTTTGTTTGCTTTAAGGTGGGACTGCTAGGAACCTCTGATCTAGGCAGTCACTTAAAGAAAACTGACTTTTGGGTTGACACTTCAAGAGTAGCTTAGAAACTAAGCCTTAACCTTTGGCGAGAAAACACATGAAAAAATGTTCCAAGTCTTTGATTGTCAGAGAAATGCAAATAAAGACAACAATGAGATACCACTTCACTCCTGTGAGAATGTCATACATCAGAAAAGGTAACAGCAGCAAATTCTGGAGAGCTTGTGGCATCAAAGGAATGCTCCTGCTCTGCTGAGGGGAATGTAAATTGGTCCAACCTCTGTGGAGAACAGTCTGGAGAACTCTCAAAAGGCTAGAAATGGACCTACCCTGTGATCCTGCAATTCCT
Organism: Erinaceus europaeus; assembly: GCF_950295315.1. Lineage (NCBI taxonomy): Eukaryota > Metazoa > Chordata > Mammalia > Eulipotyphla > Erinaceidae > Erinaceus > Erinaceus europaeus. Next base: position 91,564,027 of record NC_080169.1, on the reverse strand, counting down.
CTCCTGGGGATATATCCTAAGGAACACAACACACCCATCCAAAAAGATCTGTGTACACCTATGTTCTTAGCAGCACAATTTATAATAGCCAAAGCCTGTAAACAACCCAGGTGTCCAATAACAGATGAGTAGCTGAGCAAGTTGTGGTATATATACACAATGAAAGACTGCTCAGCTATAAAAAATGGTGACTTCACTGTTTTCAGCTGATCTTGGATGGACCTTGAAAAATTCATGTTAAGTGAAATAAGTCAGAAACAGAAGGATGAATATGGGATGATCTCACTCTTAGGCAGAAGTTGAAAAACAAGATAAGAAGAGAAAACACAAGTAGAACCTGAACTGGAATTGGTATTTTGCACCAAAGTAAAAGACTCTGGGGTGGGTGGGTGGGGGGAGAATACAGGTTCAAGGATGACAGAGGACCTAGTGTGGGTTGTATTGTTACATGGAAAAATGAGAAATGTTATGCATGCACAAACTATTGTATCTACTGTTGAATGTAAAACATTAATTCCCTAATAAAGAAATAAAAAACAGAAAGTCTTTGCATAATGACAGTGTTACCTTCCTCTCACCACATCCACCTTCTGCATCCCATAATGAACCTGGGTCCCTACTCCCAGAGGGATAAAAGAAAAAAGAAACTAAGCCTTAACCTTTGGAATCTAATATTATTTCCTGGTAGATTTGTATTGAAATGATGTGAAATTGAGTTGACCTTTCAAATTCTTGCTAGGAAAAACTGAAGAACGCTTCATATGTAATCACACTGAAATAATGTAAAAAAAACCACAGTGCTACATAAATAGAATGATATCCTAAGTAATATACTTTTTTCCACTGACTAGACTATGCATGATACATCCTATTTAACAGTTTAATAAACTTAAATATATATATATATGTATATGTATATATATATACATATATGTATGATACAGGTTGGGCTTCTTATGTAATATTCCACAGAATGTCTTTTATTAATAGTGACTGGGGCCTGGGAGTGAGATTCTGTGAATCACTGAATTAGATTTTCTTACTGAATGATTTTCCATTGCCTGATTAGGAGGATATAGACCATCCCCCCAAAGTTATTGATAATAATTATTTTTAGTACAAGTGTTTATTAAAGTTTCTAAAGACATCTGAGTAAAACCAACATGGTAATTGGAAGTTGATTGAAGGAGAATAATCAGCACGAAAGAATGATGTTCGAGAAAAGCTAACTTAATCTTCTACCAAAGATACATCTTACTGAACTTTTCACTTAAAAAAGTATTTACTGATGGGGGTTGGGCAGTAGCCCAGTGGGTTAAGCACACATGGTGCAAGTGCAAAAGACCAGAGTAAGGATCCCTGTTCGAGTCCTCGACACTCCACCTGGAGGGCTTCTCTTCAAAAGCAGTGAAGCAGGTCTGCTGGTGTCTTTCTCTCCCATTCTATGTCTCTCTCCTCTCTCAATTTCTCTCTGTCCTATCTAACAACAACATTTATGACAACAATAATAATAACAGCAATAACAAGGGCAACAAAATGGGGGGAAAAAAGCCTCCAGGAGCAGTGGTTTTGTAGTGCAGGCACTGAGCCCCAGCAATAACCCTGGAGTCAAAAGAAAAAAAAAAAACAGACTAGCTAGTGCCATCTGGTTCTCCTCTGAGCGTTGGCCAGCAGGCCCACAGGGACTGCTGACAAGTGCAAGTGCACCAAGAAAAAAACACACTTCCAGGAGTGCTTCAGGGAGACAACTTATTTTATTGAGTGTACAAGCAATCAGATATACTCAAGGGTTACGGAAGGGCTAAGGTAACAAACCATACATTGGTTACAGGATTAAGTCTTGACCTATCTGGGAAGTTGCCAGATAAGGTCTGGTCATGAGCTCATCATGCATAGGCAGGCTTCTCTCTAAAGGTGAATCATGAGTACCTCAGGGCAGGGGGAGGGGGGCAATTAATCAAAACCAGGATATTTGCAGTGGGTTTCAGTTGACCATATATGGAAACTTATGACCTTTGTTCAAAAGGAATAAGGAAGTATGTGTAAGAAAGTCCCTGGTCTTGAAAATTCCATCACCAGCCATGGGGTTGGGTGGGGATCTGCCTACTGCCCCTTCTTTGAGAAGGGGACTCATGGTCGACCCTCTCAGACCCTCATGGAAATAATGGTCTGGTTTTCCCAGTGGGCCTTTCCCCACAAACTAGGACCAATTTTAAGCTAGTTCATAGCCTTCTCCAAGAACCGTTCAGATTTTTTTTTCCTCCTGCTTTCCATGATAATGAAAACTAATGTGACTCAAAATCTGACAATTTCAAGAACCATAATCTATAGTCAATTCTAATTCTTGGAAACAGTTTTTTTAAACCAGAGTACCACTCAGCTCTGGCCACTGGTGGTTCTGGGGACAAGCCTGGGGCTCCTACATATAATTATTCTGTACTACCACTGAATTCTGCCCATGACTGAACAATACTTTCTTTTTTCTCACTTCTTTTGTACTTTAAAACTTTTTTTTTTTCTTTCTTTCTTTCTTTCTTTCTTTCTTCCTTTCTTTCTTTCTTTTTTTTTTTTTTTTACCACTAGGGCACAGTGCCTGCATGACTCTACTGCTCTTGATGGTCACTTTTCCCCTTTTCTTTCCTCTAGATAGAGAGCGAGAGACAGAGAGATAAGGAGAAAGAGAAGTAAAGAATCAAAGACACTGCAGTGCCAGTCTACTGGTCTTGAAGCTTCCCTCTTACATGTACTACCCTAGGGTAGCCCAGAGCTTGAACTTAATGTCTTTATGTATAGTAGCAGATACATTCTACTGGGTGAACAATTTGCAAACTCCCCTGACAAACATTTTTTTTTCCCCTCCAGGGTTATCAATGGGACTTGGTACCAGCACTATGAATCCACTGCTGCTAGCAGCCATTTTTTTTTTTCATTGTATTGGATAAGACAGAGAGAAATTGAGAGAGGAGAGGGAGATAGATAAGTAGACATCTGTCCAAGAACCGGTGTAAGAATTCTGGTTCTAGGCTCCAGCTCCCCACATCCAGGGAAGTCGCTTCACAAACAATGAATCAAGTCTGCAGGTGTCTATCGTTCTCTCCCCGTCTCTGTCTTCCCCTTCTCTCTCCATCCCTCTCTGTCCTATTCAACAATGACAACATTAATAATAACTACAAAAATAAAAGAACGGGAGTCGGGCGGTAGCACAGCGGGTTAAGCGCACGTGGCGCAAAGCATAAGGACCCGGTTGGAGCCCCTGGCTCCCCATCTGCAGGGGAGTCGTTTCACAGGCAGTAAAGTAGGTCTGCAGGTGTCTTTCTCTCCCCCTCTCTGTCTTCCCCTCCTCTCTCCACTTCTCTCTGTCCTATTCAACAACGATGACATCAATAACAACAATAATAACTACAACAATAAAAAAACAAGGGCAACAAAAGGGAAAATAAATACATATTAAATAAATAAATAAATATTTAAAAAAACTTAAAAAAATAAAACAAGGGCAAAAAAAGGGAATGAATAAATACATAAATAGATAAATAAAAAATAAAAAAGTAAAAGTAGACACCTGAAGACTTACTTCACTGCTTGTGAAGCATCCTTTCTGCAGGTGGGGAACAGGGATACAGGTGCTCAAACCCAGATCCTTGCACTGGTCCTTCTGCTTTGTATGATGTTTGCATAACTGGGGGCACCACTGCCTGATCCCCCATTATAAACATCTAAAACATAGACTTCTCAGAATGTATACAATTTGGACTCACATCTGGCTTTGTGCTTAGATTAAGTGTTATCTTACTCTAGCCTTGTCATAGGTTTCTCAGTGGACACCAGGGCAACAACCCTTCACAGCTTGTCTGAGTTCCTCAGACACTCTCCACTCTCCTGTGTTCTCTATGATTTAGACTTTTTAAATATTTTGATCAAAATAAATTTATATTGCTTGCCCTTTCAAATCTCTGAAATAGAAAAAAAAAAATATTTCCTCCTACAAATTTAACAGGTATATGATTAAAATTCAAAATTGGAATATTGTCAGTGTGTAGATAGTAATATATTTATGCTTTGATATGGAAAATGTCTGTCACTGTTGGTATGCTTCTAATTCTGCTTTTAAAAACCCCTTCTCTTTCATGTGGTTTAATCCCCCCTACATTCTATTTACATAACACTGTATTCTATTTACATAACCTCTGTTAAGAAGCACCACCCTCCCTCCCTCCAGGGCATTGGTGGTTCAATGGTAGAATTCTTGCCTGCTCCACCCCCTCTCCTTGTCATACCCTGATTTTCACCAGTCACTTTTCCCTCCACCCTCTCTGCATGGCATCCTGTTCCCACCCTACTGGGTTAGTATATTTATAAGGACAAGATTGTTTGTAGTAGTTAGTTTAGCTTAGCTTGGTATAGATTGCGCTGCGTCCTAAATGAATAAAGAGATACTGCGTACAACCCAGCCATGAGTCCCCGGTCCTCTGTTACCCACCCGTGAAGCCAGCCCGGCGAAAACGACATGTCACTATCATAGAGGGATGTAAGGTGCAGTCTGCTACCTTCAAGCTTCAGATTTTGATGACTGTGAAGAGTGTGATCAAATTTCCTTCCTTTTAGATCAAGACAGAGAAGGCAGAGAGCAGCAGGAGAGTCAGAGACAACAATGTCAAAGCTTCCTTTAATAAGATGGGGGCCAGACTTGAACCTGGTCCACAGGCATGACAAAGTAGCACACTATGCTAATGAACTTTTCCACCGTCCCTAGGCATGGCTAATCAATGTTAGCGAGCATAAATCAAACCACCATCCACTGTAAGGAAGCAAAGATGTTTATTGACGAATTGCAATCCGGGCCGAGATGGTGACTGGTGTTAGTCTACCAAACTCGACCCCGAACAGGGCTCAAACCATACAATTTATAGGAATTCAGACTACACTCAGGGAGGGGGAGCACATCACCTTATCAACCTACATCCAATAACAGGCTATAGCAAACACAAGATCCAATCATTTCAAACTTAGCAAAAAGCGGGGTCCATACAAAGCAAAGCGCGGGCTAGTTTCAAATATAGTAAGATCACACAGCCAATAGAATTCAACCAGGCACATCCTCCTGCCATCGGCTATGACCACCCATCCGGTAGACAGCACACCACAAAGTCTGTTCAAAGGTCCTGATAAGGCTTGTCCCCATGTAGGGTCCTTCGAACAATGGGTGGCCTTCACTGGTAAGGTCCTGATAAGGCTTGTCCTCAGGCAGGGTCCTTTGAACAATGGGTGGCCTTAACTGATTAGGTCCTGCTTATTCAAGGGGGAAGGGGCAAGGAATTTTACACCTCATACTACAAGCAACTCATACTAAAAGCACTTAACAAACAACTGCATAAAAAGGGAATTTCAAGGCTACTGCCTTTTACAATCAATTGTACTCCCACCCACCCAGAGCACTGCTCACTCTGGTTTATGTTAATACTGGGTATTACAGTACAGGGACATTTGGTGCTTTGGATATGAATGTGGTCAAGTTTTCTTTGAGAGTATACAACATGGCATAAATCCACTATTTGCAATGTATACATTGAGCTGAACACACACTGTTTATTTTTTCAATTAAGAAAGTACTTATAGAAAACAGAAAGGATAATTAAATTAGGTTCTGAGACTTCAGAGTACCCTTGAGCTCAGTAGTCGACTAAATTCTTCTGCTCCTTAAATTGTTCTGTAACTAAGGAGATGATGGTTTCTCCAGCTATGACTTCCTCTAATCAAAGACTGAAGAAGCAGAGAAAAAGTTCAGGTAGACATTGGTGTGGAATTTAATTACCTTCACAGTTTTCTCTAAAATTTGGTAATTCTGACTTGAAAGATGATAATTAATTCAAAACATGAGATAACACCAGTTTAAAGATTATATTTCACTGATGTTTTAGGGATCCATGTAAGGTAATTGCTAGTGCTACTTCATTACTTTAAAAGAAGCTGTTTGCATGTCTATTATTCTACTCATATTGCCAAACATATCACAAAGGGGAAATGGAGGAGAGTATATGCTTGAAAAGTCCTAAAAATCAATAAGAAATTTGTATTCCTTTGTTTCCTAATATATGGTGAATATTTTGGTGTGCCAAGACTATAATCCTGTGAGTTTCCTGCTTAAAGCTGTTGCCAGAAGGACCTATGTCACTCCTTCCCTCCAATCCTCCTTTCCTCAGAAATCATCAATAATTTTGGAAAGAATTTAGAATTTCTTTTTGTACTGGAAAAATGTCACTAGTAGAACCTCCAGTAAATTTTGGGAGCCTAGACAAAGAGAATCCTTATGTGACAAATTTTAGAATGGCTCTGCTATTAACTGGGACACTAATTCAAGGCCACATTTCAAAGTGAAGTGCAAGGTTATGACATAGAAATCCTGGGAGAGTTCTAATAGCTGTCAAAGTTACTTAACTCCTCAACCTTATCAAGGTTGCGTAAAAAGTTGGAAGATTTTGGATACTGAGAGAGATATTCTTATGTAATAAATCTTTTCCTACTCCTTACTTGGTGACAGGCAAGGGAGCTTATCTTTTAAGCTAAACTTATTAAAGAGCTGTTTCAGATGATTTCTCAAAAACATTAATATGTGTCCCTTCTTTAAAGGACACACTGGATAAGTTGCTAACCCTTAGGTGAAAAAGCATACAGGGATACAACCATTGGTGTTTTGCTGTCTCCTGTCAAATCAAAACATTACTGACTAAGGGAACCATATTCACAGAGTTTGTTCTTCAAGTTAAAAAAAAATCTATATTTTCCTATTTTAGCACTTGTTAAGCAGAAGACATGCTAGAAAGCTACTTGGAGACAGTCAGACTCAGGAGGATGAATAGTCCAGTCATAAAGTTGTTCAAAGTACTTGATGACCTGAGGTTGAGTTACTAGAAATTTGAATCCAATCTAGGGAAACAAGATAACTCAGACTACACTAAGAAAACCTTGCTTGACAATAAAGACTCTACAGTTTGCAGGCTATACAATATATATTTTTTGAGAAATAGGAAAATTTAAGTTACGTTTTGGATCTCAATTTAAAACCTGAGACATTTCTACCTAACACAGTCAATATGTCTAAATTGAATCTATGCTTTTTTCTACATGTTATAATTGACTTTGTATATGTTGTTGCTGGAGTTTTGTTGCTCTACACTTATTTTTCTAGACAAAAGGACAGAGAGGAAAGAAACCCTATCATTTTAGCTTGCTCCAATGCAATGAGGCTGGGCATGAACATGGATTATGTGTGTGGCAAAGCAGGTATTCTATAAAAATTGATTTGGTTAGCCTATAATTAAACTTTGAATTCCTTATTTTTTTAGCTCTACTGTTCCAGACTTTTAATTTTTTTAAAATATTTATTTATATTTATTTTTTCCTTTTGTTGTCCTTATTGTTTTTTTATTGTTGCTGTAGCTATTATTGTTGTTGATGTTGTCATTAGGACAGAGAGAAATGAAAAGAGGTGGGGAAGACAGAGGGCCCACTCCTGGCCCACTATTTCTTGATATTTCTTTTCTCTGATACTTTTCCCTTTTATACTGCCTCTGTCTACCTCAACTAAAACAACTCTACCAGTGCCACCATACCATGTTATACTGCTACTGATTTGTTACTGCAGATGTCTCCAGAGATCCAAACCTGAGATGTCAATACCCCAACTCCTCTAATCTAGTGAATATTTCCTAACACATGGGACTACCTAGAATATTTTTAACACAATTACAGGTACTAGATACAGAATACTAGATACTAGATACAGGGCCCAGGTACCTGTGTACATTTATACGCAAGCAAGGGGCAATTATGTACTTCCTGGAACTTCACCTCTCCAGAGCCCTAGGACATGAGGGAAACAGAGAAAAAGGCTGGGGGGGGGGGGGGCTTAAAGACTGACCTGCCGATAACTATGTCTAGCAAAGAAGCTAATACAGAAGTCAGAAATCCCACCTTCTGCATCCTGCACCCCCAAAAGAATTTTGGTCCATTTACCCAGAGGGATAATGATAGGGAAATTTCTTTCTTATTTATTTTATTTTTTACTTTTTTAAATTAATTTATTTATTTAAGAAAGGAGACATTAACAAAATCATAGGATGGGGGTACAACTCTACACAATTCCCGCCACCCAGTCTCCATATCCCATCCCCTCCCCAATAGCTTTTCCATTTTCTATCCCTCTGGGAGCATGGACCCAGGGTCCTTGTGGGTTTCAGAAGGTGGGAGGTCTGGTTTCTGTAATTGCTTCCCCACTGAACATGAGCATTGACTGGTTGGTCCATACTCCCAATCTGCCTCTCTCTTTCCCTACTAGGGTGAGTCTCTGGGGAAGCGAAATTCCAGGACTCATTGGTGGGGTCTTTAGTCCAGGGAAGCCTGGCCAGCATCCTGATGGCATCTGGAACCTGGTGGCTGAAAAGAGAGTTAACATACAAAGCCAAACAAATTGTTGAAGAATCATGGACCCAAAGGTTGGGATTGTGGAGATGAAGTGTTGGGGGGTACTCACTGCAAACTCTAGTATACTACTGCTTTCAGGTATATATTTGCCCTAGTTTATGGATACATGTAAACATATGGTCTATCTCCTGGAACCTGGTATATATCTAGGTTTTGGGATTTTGTTGGGAAGTGAACCATCTGGGATGGAATTAGAGAATACTATGAAAGGAAAGGTCTCACCCGAGTGATGAAGCTGAAGGGTTGTCATTCCACACCTGAAGTCTCTGGACACAGTCTGAAGTGAAGCATGCTGGGGTGGCACTCCTTGCGTTGATTAGGTTGCAATCAGCAGATGCAATATTATTTAATAAGAATTGGGAGAAGCATACGGGAAAGTGGGCCCTACCTAGTACTAGGGGAAGTTTAGGCTCTACAGTGGAAATGTGAGGTTCCTGCTGTCTTAGGGTTCGAGAAGACAATGGATAGTTACTGTTATCATCACGTTATTTGGTAATTGGGTTAGCTTTGAAAAGTCCCTTTGTTAGACATACAATCAATTTCCCCCTCTCATATTAATTAAATAGTGATTTATATTACTACAATTTAATACATAAACACCATTCCCATCACCAAAAGACTGTGTCCCATCCCAACCACCCACCCCGCCCCCTCACCGGCCCAGGAAGCCACATATCCACCCTCCCGCTTACCACAGGGTTTCTACTTTGGTGCCCTATTTTCAATTTAGTCAGATCCTGATTTTAGTTTCCTTTTCTGTTCTGTATGGGAAGGGACACAGAATTCTCATGGTATGAAGTATATGGAATAATACCCTATTACAGTTAGACTCCTTACAATCTTGTAAATCAATATTAAATCACTAATAAAAAATAAAGCATTAAAAAAATAGAATAGGAGAGTAAACCACAATGCCAAAGCTACCTTCAGTGTCATGGGTACAGGGATTTAACCTGTTACCCACACAGCAAAATAGCAAAGGAAGCTCCAGTGCTGTGATGTCAGATACTCTCTCTCTCTATCTCATTAAAAAAAGTGACCTGGTATTGCTAAAATTGTACATGTGCAAATCCTGAGTTGATAATTAATAATAATATATTTCACATAATCACTATGATGCCTCAAAGTTTAAACACTTTGTAATAAAAGCAAACACTTCTATGGGAAGAAGAATTACTTTGTACGCCTCACACAAAATCCTGAAAGAAACCCAGATGACTGATATGTAGCAAAGATACCACAAACTGGAGGAAGGGGAGCTCTGAGGAAATTTCTAACTTCATAATTTCTAACTGTGTATTTAAAGTTGAAAACAAGGTTCTCAACTTTAAATACACAGAAGCCTCACCTGGAAAATTACTCAAACACATTAATGTTGGGACCCAACAATCATCAGCAGAATTATAGTTTTTGTGAATGGGTTAATTAAATTCAAAGCTGCTACTCAGCCAAAATGATTGTTTTCACTTGGCTTCTGGCACTCATTTTTATTGTATAGTGCCCATGTCTTATCAATTTTAAAACTGAATATTGTTTTGATTATTAATATAAGTTTTGAATATTGTCTCTGATTATACCACCTTACATTGTATGTTGTGGGTTTGAGAATGAAAGCCCACTGACTGGGTCAACAAGGAGGAACTTTATGAACACTAGCAGGCCACATAAAGAGCTTTTGCTCTTAAAGAATTCTGCTCCCCAAACAAAGGGATAGTACAAGCTTATATAGGGGGTGCAGGCTGAGAGCAGAAAGCATCATTACAGAAGCAGAGGCTACAGGGTTAAGGGGGTGGGACTTGGACCCATTGCTCAGGGTCTGGTTGCCTTAGTTACTGGTATGGCTACTTTTATCTTATCCCACATAGTTGTGTCTGGGAAAGTTTAGCCTCAGGACTTAGAAGTGTTAGCATAAGATACTCCACTGGCCCCAGCTGATGGGGTGCCCTGATAGTGATGATAAAGTCATTGTTAAATTATGCCAGTCTCTTGCCTTTTGCAGTCCTTGCTTTAATAAGGTTAGCTTTGGAGTGAGTGAGAGAAGTATAATGGGAAGTAGGTGAGGAGGTTTGGGGAGTCCTGAGATTCCCAAGCAGACATGATGGACCTAAGTCCTGAGGCTAAACTTTCCCTTACTAGGGGAGTTCTGAGATTCCGAAAAGACATGATTGGCCTAAACCTCGAATAAATCCCTCTCTACATTGTTACTGGTCATGTCTATCAGGAAAAACACAACAGACCCCTTTGTGGGCCTCCATAGGACTTTGCCCTCAACATGGATCAATAAGGGTAGAGAATGTTCTATCCTCTGAAGGGAGGCTGGACAACATACTCTATGTTCCACCTGAGGAAGATGGGTCCTGAAATTAGGGCAGCTTGGAACATTTCTACTCATGACCGCAGAGTGTGAGCTCAGACCCACAGGGATGCAGAGGCGACATAGGCTCCTAAGATGAATATGAGCCCCAGATCAGATTAGATCAAATGGATGGGGTTTACAGTCAACAGTATTTATACACCTTGCCCACATTTGGGAGCTATTTTCTTCTCTGATTCTGGTTCTTTTTCCAGTCATGACATCATCTCCTCAGACAATAACTTGGACCCACTTGCTTATCAGATGTTAAGCTCAAGAAAAAATAAAATAGTATAGTCATGGGCCCTTTGGAATATAACTAAAATGGGACCACTAACTATCTACAAAATGGAGACCCCCCCCAAACTCTTCACCAGAACTATTCTAGCCTTTAGTTTCATGACTAGTCAACAATTTGTTTGGTTCTATATGTTAACCCTCTTTTCAGCCACCAGGTTCCAGATGTTAACATGATGTCAACCAAACTTCCTTGGCAAGACGACCCCATCAATGTGTCCTGGAGCCTCATTTTCCCAGAACCCCACCCCATTAGGGAAAGAGAGAGAGAGGCTGGGAGTATGGATCAACCTGTCAATGCCCTTGTTCAGCAAGGAAGCAATTACAGAAGCCAGACCTTCCACCTTCTGTACCCCATAATGACCCTGGGTCCATACTCCCAGAGGGATAAAGAATAGGAAAGCTATCAGGGGAGGGGATGGGATACAGAGTTCTGGTGGTGGGAATTGTGTGTTGTGTGGAGCTGTACCACTTTTATCCTATGGTTTTTGTCAATGTTTCCTTTTTATAAATAAAATTAAAGAAAAACTGACATTGAATAAAAAAAAAAAAAGATACACCACTGGGGTAGGTTACCTTTCTCAAGGCTTCCTGTTTCTCAAATCCCCACCCCTGCCTGCAGAAGGGAAACTTCAGAAGTGATGAAGTAGTGTTGCAACACCTCTTCCTTTTTTTCCTCCTCCTTCTCTATCTCCCTCTCTATAGCCTTCTCCCACTCTCTATCTTTGTCCCTCTAAACTTCTCTCTGTCTCTATCCAAAATAAGTAAGTAAATAAATATTATCTGGGGCTTCTCTCCTTCTTAGTTTGGTTAGTTAGTTGATTCTTTCTTTGCTTGGAATTCTCTTTTCCACCTCAGACATACTGGATTTAAAAATAAATTTTTTGACTTTATTCTGAAATTTATATCAAAAAATTAAAATTGAATTCTTATATACTGAAAAGTTTCCTCTATAATCCCCGGGTCCATACTCCCAGAGGGATAGAGAATGGGAAAGCTATCAGGGGAGGGGATGGGATATGGAGACCGGGTGGTGGGAACTGTGTGGAGTTGTACCCCTCCTACCCAACAGTTTTGTTAATGTTTCCATTATTAAATAAATAAATAAATAAAAGAATTGGATCAAATTAAGTTTTAAGCAGCTTCTAAATATACATTTGTGAATTTTATAAGTTTTGATGTTATAGCAAATTGTACTGTTCTTTAATTTTCACAATGCAATGGATTGATTCTATTTTTTATGACTAGACTTTATTTTTTTCTGTTAAAAAAAAGACTCTCTTCAAAGTTTTCTTCCAATTCACCAATAATAGTTGACTCCTAAACAAAATCGCTGTATTTTTGCAAGCCTCTTTTCATGTACAAACATTTATATAGAACTTGTTTGTGCCAGCTGTCTTCAATATATCTTCTCTAGTCGAACTGGTTTCCTGTAAGCAATTAAACAGATGTTGCTGACTATCTTCTATTAATACCCTTTTGCCATGCTCTGCTTTTTTGAACAGAACTTTAAAAATATTGTTTCCTAGTAAAATACTGACCAGACTAATTGAGTCTGCACCTCTTCCATGGTTTTTGCCCTTAGCTCTGGTCACATGAATAGACATGTGCAGCTATTTAGAGATCACAGACTATATGTTATGGGTGATGGAACATAATGCTAGAAGAAAGACTTCTTTTCTTCATAAAAATCACTGTATTTAATCTGAATGTGTATCTCTTGATCATTAAACAACACCGCGAGGGGGCATGGTGGCACACCTGTCTGAGCACACACATGAACATGAAGAAGGGAAGCACGTGGTGGTAAGCCAGTTTAAGCCTGCAGATTACCAAGTACAACGTGGGTTCAAACCCCTGCTCCCTACCCGTCATCAGGGAGAAAAACAAACAAACAAATAAAACAACAACAAAAGTTGATGGTCCCGAGTTCAAGTCCCCATCTCTACCTGCTGAAGGGAAGATTCAGAAGCAATGAAGCCATGCTGCAGCTCCTCTACTTCCTCCTCTTCCTCCTCCTTCTCTCTCTCTATATATATCTTCTCTCCCACTCTATCCTCTTCCCTCTCAACTTCTCTCTGTCTCTATTCAAAATAAAAAAATAAATAAATTTAAACCTAAAAGAAATACTATTGGTGGAGGTGTTACATAGAGCTGAAATAAATTACAATAAATCATACCTTATAGAACAGTTTAAATTGCTTAAGTTCCACATAAAATTATCAATAAATGAGTCACTTATCTAGTTTCTATGAATTTACTTCCTTTATCATCTAGCATAGTTTACTCTATTTTGCCAGTGATTGTTTACTTATTCCAGTCTTTTACTATATTACTGATCATCTTTTATTTACATTTTTCCTTACCCCAACAGACTAATGTATGATCTGGTTTTCCATCATTCCTCTTTGATATAAAACCCTACCCGCAGATAACATATTTTAAGATGAAATTGGTATCAACCAAATGCTTACATGTTTCCCCTGCAGATTTCTCCCAGCCTTTTTGTAACAGAACTGAGATATGAATCTCTGGCTATAATGAATTGTTTGCTTTTCAACAAGAATATAACATACTTCTACGTTCACCTTTCCCTGGAGAGGTTTTCTTTTTGTGTGAACTGAATGCTTAGATCTCCCTTATCTACCTAGCTCCTACACATACTTTAAGTTCCTAATCAACCCGTACCCCCACCCCAGTCAAAGCTAGTGGTTCTGCCCCTGTAGAATATTATAGGTATATATAATTTGGATTGAAATCATTAATTTATACAGCTAGCTACTTTGAAGATCTTGATGACAAAATTATATTTTCCTAATATTGGTACTTTGTCCTTCTAGTCCTGCATATATAAAGCACTCAATAAATAAGTGGTAGGTGAATGTTGACTATCAGTTATTTACATGTAAAATAGATTAAAATTAAGATAATTTTCATAAACTCTATATGCAAGAACTACAAAGTAGCTCTACATATCTCCATAAAGTGTTCAGTACATACTCTTTTTTATTTTTAATTCAATTTATTTATAAAATAAAAAAATAGAAAATATCAATGAAACCATAGGATAAAAGGGGTAAAATTCTAATATTTTCTTTTTCAGAAAGACATGGAAAGACAGAGAGGTAGAATTGGTGAAAGGAGAACCGTAGTACCTAAATTTCCTTCATTGTGCTGAAGGCCAACTGAGACTGGGTTCACTCACAACAAAACAGTGCACTATGCAAATAAATTATTTTGTCAGTCCCAATTTCTAATATCCTGAGCAACTGTTAACATTAAAATTTGCCTCAGGTATGTATTTATTTAAATTTGATATTATATATCTTAGCCGAAATGGGAATACAACTACTGATCTATATAAGCACAAATGGATATACAACTTTAAATTTATATAAATACAAGAAAAGAAAAGTTATATGAAAAGAAATGTATTTCTTGATAAAAATCCCATCCTCTAAAGTTTTCAGGCACTACCTTATGTATTTCAGTTTGGATTCTCCAGAAATAGCTTCTAAAGCAAAGAATACAACACAGGTAACATGAGTATATCTGGAAATTAATTAGAGTGGGTGAACAAGGGTGAACAAGGAAGCAGAAAAGGGAGGGAGGAGTCCAACAAAGGAACTCAGTTCTGCTTGTCAACGTTGGAAAACCAGTGTGACACCTGACCCAGAATTGTATCTTAAGTTAGAAGAAGCGGGAGTGTTTATTTATTCTCCATCTCTCATTATTATACCTGAAGACCACTCCCATAAATGTCAATGTTTTGGCATTTTTGGCTTACTCACACATGGGTTGAGGAAAACCCTCAGGTAGAAGTTGCAGGTGTTTGCAAAATAAAGTCTTGAACTGTAAAAGTAAGTACCAAAGGGTTTGGGTTGGGCTGTGACAATATTTATCTACTTAGTTAAACTAGAATATAAACAAATTCTCTAATGACATTCCAAAATCATCAAAAGATATTTTTATATGTTTTCCTTTTAACTTTAGAATGTTGTCTTTTGACACTAGGATATTCGCTGGGGCTCAGTGCCTGCATTACTCCACTGTTTACAGAAACTGTATATATATATATATATATATGAAACATTAACAAAAACTATGGTATAAGAGGGGTACAACTCCACACAATTCCCACCACCAGAACTACATATCCTATCCCCCCCCCCCCCCCCGATAGCTTTCCTATTCTGAACATGGGCGTTGACAGGTGGATCCATACTCCCAGCCTGTCTCTCTCTTTCCCTAATGGGGCGGCACTCTGGTGAGCCAGTCGCCAGGACACATTGGTGGAGTCATCTGCCTGGGGAAGTCTGTTTGGCATCATGTTAGCATCTGGAAACTGGTGGCTGAAAAAAAGAGTTAACATATAAAGCCAAACAAATTATTGACTAGCCATGAAACTAAAGGCTGGAATAATTCAGATGAAGATTTGGGGAGTCTTCGTTTTATAGATAGTTAGTGGTCCTATTTTAGTTATATTCCAAAGAGCCCATGACTATACTAGTGCTTTGTTTTCCCTTTAACTTGACTTGTGATCTTGTGATATGCAGGTGGATCCAAGTTATTGTCTGGGGAGATGATTTCATGGCTGGAAAAAGGTCCAGAAAGCTGGATCAGGGAAGAAAGTAGCTCCCTAATATGGGAAAGGTGTATAAATATTGTTGACTGTATCGATTTAATCTGATCCGGGACCCATATTCAGCTTAGGAGCCTATGTAACATCTGCATTCCTGTAGGTCTGAGCTCACATTCTTGAGTAGAAACATTCCAAGCTGCCCCAATTTCAGGACCTATCTTCCTCAGGTGGAAAATAGAGTATGTTGTCCAGCGTCCCTTCAGAGGATGCAACATTCCCTGCTGTTGTTGATCCACGTGGAAGACAAGGTCCTATGGAGGGCCCACAAATGGGTCTATTGCATTTTTCCTGATAAAGATGACCAGTTATAATGGAGAGAGGGATCAATTTGAGGTCTAGGCCCATCATGTCTGTTTGGGAATCTCAAGACTCCCCAACAAGTGCCCCCGCTGATGGGGTGTCCTGATAGTGACTAAAGAATCATCATTAAAGTATGCTAGTCTCTTGCCCTTATTCAGCTTTTGCAGTCCTTAACTTCAATAAGGTTAGTTTTGGAGTGAGTGAGGGAAGTATAATAGGAAGCAGGTGATGAGGGTATCTAAGTCTACGTAGACATTATTTCATTATGACCTTTATGGTGTCTTTTTAGGCATTTCTACTAGCTTGCTTCGTATAATAACTCACTGTACACTATCGTGCACTTTTGTTTTCAGATATATATTTTGCCCTTAATAAAAAATTGTTGAAAGATGGCTACTGCAATACCTTAAATCCATAATATCAATAAATGTCAGTGGTTTATACTCACCCATTAAAAGGCACAGAGTGGGAGGATGGATCAGAAAACATAACCTAACCATATGCTGCTGGCAAGAACCCCACCTGACCCAACAAGACAAACACAGACTTAATGGGAAAGGATTGAAAACTATCATACAGGCTAATGAACCACACACACACAAACACACACACACAAAGGCAGGATTAGCAGCTATTCTTATCTCTGACACAATAGACGATTATTTTTTAATTTTTTTAGTTTCCTTTTTAAAAATATTTTATTTATAAAAAGGAAACATTGAATAAACCATAGGATAAGAGGAATAGAACTTCACACAGTTCCCACCACCAAAACTCCATATCCCATTCCCTCCCCTGATAGCTTTCCCATTTTTTAACCCTCTGGGAGTATGGACCTAAGGTCATTGTAGGATGCAGAAGGTGGAAGATCTGGCTTCTGTAATTGCTTCTCCACTGAACATGGGTGTTGACAGGTCGATTCATACTCCCAGCCTGTCTTTCTCTTTCCTTAGTGGAGAAGGACTCTAGTGGAGCAGAGCTCCTGGACACATTGATGGGGTTGTCTGTCCATGGAAGTCCGGTCAGCATCATGCTGGCATCTGGAACCTGGTGGCTGAAAAGAGAGTTAACATACAAAGCCAAACAAATTTTTGACCAATCATGAACCTAAAGGCTGGAATAGTGCCGATGAAGAGTTGGGGGTTCTCAATTATGTAAATAGTTAGCAAGCATATTTTAGTTATATTCCAAAGGGCCTGTGGCTATACTAGTGTTATTATTATTATTATTATTTTCCTGAGCCTGAAATCTGATATGCTGAGGGATCCTATTATTGTCTGGGGAGATGATGTCATGGCTGACAGAAGGACTAGAAAGCTGCATCAGGGATGAGAGTAGCTCCCAAATATGGGGAAAGTGTATAAATATTGTTGATTGTAAATCCCACAGATTTGATGTGATCTGGGGCCCATATTCAGTTTAGGAGCCTATGTAAATAGACTTTAAATTAAATAAAGTAATGAAAGACAGGCAAGGCCATTAAATAATGATTAGAGGATCAACCAATCAAGATTTAACCATTATTAACATCTATGCACACAATGAGGGGCCATCTAAATACATCAAACACCTACTGAAAGAACTTCAAAAAAACATCAATAGTAATACAATAATAGTGGGAGACTTCAACTCCTTACTCTCACACTTAGACAAATCAACAAAGAAGAGAATCAACAAAGAACCAAGAGAATTAAATGAAGAAATGGACAGAATAGACCTTCTGGACATTTTAAGAGTCCTTCACCCCAAAAAACTGGAATACACATTCTTTTCAAATCCACATAGCACATCCTCAAGGATAGACCACATGTTAGGCCACAAAGACAGTATTAACAAACTCAAGAACATCGAAATCATCCCAAGTATCTTCTCAGACCACAGTGGAGTAAAGCTAACATTCAACAACAAACAGAAAATTACTCAAAGTCACAGAATTTGGAAACTCAACAACATGCTGCTTAATAACTGCTGGGTCAAAGAGACACTCAAGAAATTCAAATGTTCCTGGAAGCAAATGAAAGTGAAGACACAATCTATCAAGATATTTGGGACACAGCTAAAGTGGTACAGAGAGGGAAACTCATAGCCATATAAGCACACTTTAGAGAACAAGAAAAAGCTCAAATAAATTACCTTACTGTACACCTTTTTTTTTTTTTCACAGAGGATGAGAGCAGAGATAGAGACAGGAAGACAAAGAGGAAGAGAGAGGTATAGAGAAAAAGAACCATCTGGGGGTCAGGCGGTGGCACACTTTTTTAAATGCACACATTACAATGCACAAGGACCCACGGTCCAGCCCCTGGACTCCATCTATAGGGGAAAAGTTTCACAAGTGGTGAAGCAGGCCTGTAGATGTCTCTCTATCTCTTGCCTCTCTATTTCCCCTCCTCCCTCAATCTCTCTCTGTCTCTATCCAATAATAAATAAATAAATATTTTTTTAAAAAAGGAAAAGAAACATCTGCAGCACTTTTTCCTACTTTGCAGATGGGAAACAGAATTTTCCCCTTTGCAGATGGGAAACAGAAGCTTGAAGCCCGGTCTTTGTTCATGGTAATGTGTGTGTTCTACCATATGAATCATCACCAGTTCCTTACAATATCACTTAAGTCCAGATTTTAAGTTAGAGTATTTAAATAAAAAGATGATATGTGGAGTGTACTGATATGCTGTTTAAAATAATGTTCTTGAAGAAGGAGTTGAGAAAGTGTAGAATGAGTAGAAGTCATTAAATTTTTAGTGACCACATTGTACAGACAAATCTTTATAGCTGGAAAATTTGGAGGGAGGACTTAGTGCAACTGTAAGATAGACATCTCCAGTTTGTATGCAATGTTTCCTATTCTTCTATTCCCACAGTATTTCTCATTTTTGGAAATGGTATTGGCGTCGTGATTGCTTGTCTTTCCAAATCTACCTTTAACAGAAAATAAAGGCTGCTCATGTTTCTATCACTTGATAGTTTCAAACTGAGACTAGATCACACTTGTTAGGAATGTTCTAGAAATTAATTATATTGAATGCATCAGAGAGGTTGAATCCAATGGTCCATAATATTTTCATCACATTTGAAGATGAATATTTTTATGACAAATTTTCATCTTGTTAAAAAGAAATCTTTTTAGATAGATTATCTCTGCCTTAAATTTTATGGGCAGTACTTCCATTCATTCACAATTGTACATTCTCATCACATTTTTGTAAAACATAGATATTGCAGGGAAAGTGGTGCCTCATTAGCTGAGCTCATTATCTTAGCACTGGCCTCAGAACAAGCTTCAAAAATATGTGTGTGATTTTGTTGGAGTTTGGCAGATGGACTGATGGGCAAGTGCCCAGCTGCCTGTCACAATTCTGATAAACAAAGGCAGCCCCACACATGGTTATAGACACTTCTTGCAAAAGGGGTTACAGAACATGGTACCTGATTTTTCAAATGGACATGGAATGCAAACAAAAACACAGAATGTGGTATTACACAAAATGTCAACCAAATGTTCAGATAAAAATACCAAGCATATTAAATTAGTCAAAGCACATATCCTTTAAAATTAAGGGTAAAAAGAGAAGAGGTGAAAGTAAGTAAGAGGCAGCAACAAAGAGACCAAACAAAGGAGAAAGATGCTGAAAATCACTTATTGGGGAATGCAGTGGTTTATGGTGCTTTTAATGACTTGAACATTTTTGTCTGGAGGTAACATGTTCAGAGTCTTTATGGTATTGATGCCAAGTCCATTCTTAGATTTTAATAGATAAAAATCAAACCATTCAGAACTTAAGCATACCTTTCAAAATTTCATTAAAATAAGGTCATTAGACTCTAAGGAATACCAAAGGCTCCTGATATTAACCTCTGTTCATGTTCTTCAAAGCACATGCATTTATATAACTGGTATAATTATTACCTTGACCAGATCTTAAGTAGCTTTTTAAAAAAATGTTTATTGGGGATGGGTGGTGGCATATGTGGTTGAAAACATACGTTACAATGTGCAAGGACCTGAGTTCAAGCTCCAGTCCCTACCTGCAGAGGAAAAGCTTTGCAAGTGGTGAAGCAGTGTTGCAGGTGTCTCTCTGTCTTATTCCTTCTCTGTCTCTCTCTTCCACTCAATTTCTGGCTGTGTCTGTCCAATAAATAAAGATAATAAAACAATTAAAAATTGTTTACCTGGACTTTTTAGAATTAAGTACTGATTTCACAAAAGTGATATTTTTCTTTATTGGTATCTCAACACCTACTTATCTTTCATGTTAATATAATCCAGTGTTACAATATTGAATATGAGGTGCATAGTATATTTCATGAATAAACATACTATCACATGTTTGTAGGAAATGGGCCCACTGACCAGGAAGACCAGGCCATTGTTTCCATGAGAATCTGAGAAGATAGACCCAATGTTCTCCGCCTTTCTCCATAGAGATAATGACAGATCCCCCCTGACTTCATGTATTAATGATGGATGGCTTCTTCTGATGGGGGCTACCTTTCTGTACATGCCACTCTGTCCCCTGAAAACAAAGACCATGAATTACTGTGTATTGTGTATGGCTGACTTGAAAACAGCCACAAATGTCCTGATCTTACTCAATTTCTCTCTTCCAACCCTGCCCAGAAGTGCCTGTAATTTACCCCCAGAAAAAATTGTGTCATTTAGTTCATGACCTGCCAGGCTTGCATCACAGGAGAGAGACCAGGAACTCATGGTGGCATGGTAATACAATTCTTTATTCATGCCTGAGCCCCAGAGTTGGATGTTATCACAGCGGGTTAAGCCACATGGCGCCAAACAGCAATGGCAGGTGTCCACCTCCCTGTCTGCACGCCTGCCCTCCTCCAGGTCAGGACACCAAAAGAGGAGGAAACTAGAAACAGAAGTTACTTTTATAGGATAAAACCAGAAGTGCCAAGTTGGAAAAGGAAATGGCTAAGAAAAGGGGGTGGAGAAAGGAAAAGGCACGCTGGGAACTTCCTTAGCAACTGTTGCAATGGTTTTAACTGGTGGGATTAATGTTACTCTGCAGGCAGGGAGGGGGTCTCAAGTTAGAAAGAAGATAGATCATTGGGATGGGTGGGGATCTTTCAGGCAAAACTATGATTATGCAGATAGGCCATAGTATCAGCAATGGAGCGGGGGGGGGGGGGGGTTGGCTTAATGCCCAACAATGACCAAGCCTGGTATGTTAACTTACCAGTTGTGATCAAATACTTTGTAGATCAAGATGTAAGTATGCATTGTATTGCATTGTGTTTGGGTTAATGATTACCTCAACTTTCTTTCTGGGCTATGGGTACATCTGCTTTCTTGAATTCCCCTAGTAAATGATATGACCCTCTTGAGGCTTCTCCTGGAGCTGGGTAAGTCTGGCATGGCTTCTTCCTCTCCATGCTCTACACCTTTGTCAGACAAAGCCACCCTAGATCTCCCAGGGTGCTGCCTCACTCTCAGTTGCCAGTGACCAGGGAGGCAAGGGACCTGGAGCAACCCACACCTGTCAAAGTTGGAAATATTTAATAAAACACTTAAATGAGGATTATTTAAAGTCTTATATTCAATAATATTTTGTAAAATAATCTACAACCCTTTTTTAAATAAAGATATTACCTAGCTTCAGGAACTTCCAAGAAAACTATATTCATATCAAAATATGATTTAATATTGCTTTGAAAGTTAAAAAAATTGAGTTCATGGACATTTAAATGAATTTTCATAAAATACAGTTAAAGTGACTACCCAGCAGAATGAAAAATTAGAAAAGTAAAACTGTACAGAAAAAGTTAATTCTTAAATCTATTTTGCCTAGGATAGGAGAGGAGAAAGACTCTCAATAGAAGGTCTATTTTGAGACAAGACCTTCCCTTAGGACATTTCTAGTTTATTCAGGGTAACATTTATAGACTCATAAACAATATATAATATCATTAAGGCTTAACTCAAAATTAAGTGATCAAGTGTGGTCTGGGAAGTGACATAGTGGATAAAGCATTAGACTCTCAAATATGAGGTCCTAAGTTCATTCCCTGGCAGCACATGTACCAGAGTAATGCCTGGTTCTTCTTACTCTCTCCCCCTATCTTTCTCACTAATACATAAATAACATTTAAAAAAGAAATATTCAATAAGTACCTGATTTCTACTGGAAAGCTAAGGTTTCTTATGCTCAGCCCCCTTCTCCTAATGTTTGTATCATCTACATTGCTTTGTTATCTTAGCACATTGCATCTGATATAATCTTGTATTTTTGTCAGGGTTGTTGTATTCATATGTATCAATAAATTAGGACAAATATATACCTGGAAGCAAAAATACACAATAGTCTGTAGTGAGTCAATATAAAGTTAATAATAAAATTGTGTCTACTTAGACTAAGATACCCTCCTCACCTACATCCTAATTTATGAATACATGTGAATATGTGCTCTATTTTATAGGACCTGGTCTATATCTAGGTTTTGAGACTTTGTTAGGAAGTGTACCTCCTGGAATGGAATTTGAGAATACTATGAAAGGAAAGGTCTCACCCAAGTAATGAGGGTGAAGGGTTGACATTCCGTGCCTGACGTCTCTGGACACAGTCTGAAGTAAAGCATGCTGAGTGCTCAATGAGAATGGCTTTCAATCAAGACTACTGTATCCTGATAGACTGTCATTCAGACTAGATGGAGGCATCAAAACCTCTTCAGACAAGCAACAGTTGAAAAAATCAACTATCACCAAGCCTTCCCTGAAAGAAGTTCTGAAAGGTCTCCTATAAACAGTCAGAACACCATAAATAGGCCATACGTCAGAACATTCTAAAACTCTATAAGAATAGCATTAAAATATCTTCAATCTTTGATTTCAATAAATGCCCATGGCCTGAATTCACCTACTAAAAATCAGAGTAGGAAGATGGATCAGAAAACACAACCCAACAATATACTGTCTATAGGAAACCCACCTAACTCAACAAGACAAACACAGACTCAAAGTGAAAGCATGGAAAACTATCATACAGGCCAATGGCCCCCCCAAAAGGGCAGGAACAGCTATTCTCATATATGACATGAGAGAATTTAAAATCAATAAAATTGAAAAAGATAGGGATGGACACTACTTAATGCTCAGTGGATCAGTCAATCAAGAGGATTTAATGATTATTAACATCTATGCAACCAATGAGAAGCCATATAATTACATCAAACATCTACTGAAATAGCTACAGCAATATATTAGCAGCAACACAGTCATAGTAGGGGACTTCAACACTCCACTCTCTCAACTGACAGATCTTCCAGGCAGAAAATCAATAAAGACATGAGGGAGCTAAATGAGTAGATAAACAATCTAGGACTATTGGAAATTTTCAGAGTCATTTATCCCAAGAAACTGGAATACACATTTTACTCAAGTCCACATGGGTCATTCTCAAGGATAGACCACATGTTAGGCCACAAATACAACATCAGCAAATTCAAAAGCATTAAAATCATCCTGAACATGTTCTCAGACCACAGTGGAATTAAACTAACACTTAACAATCAACAAAAGATTAGTAATAGTCCCAAAATGTGGAAGCTCAATAGTACACTACTTAACAACTACTGGGTCAAAGAGGAAATAAAGGAAGAAATCAAAATATTTTGAGAGTTCAAAGAAAATGAAGACACAAGCTATCAAAATATTTGGTACACAACTAAGGCAGTACTGAGAGGGAAATTCATATCCATACAAGCACACATTAGGAAACAAGAAAAAACACAAAGAAACAGCCAGATTGCACATATTTTATGTATTTTTAAATATTTATTTATTACCTTTTGTTGTCCTTATTGTTTTATTGTTTCAATTATTATTAATGTCCTCGTTGTTGGATAGGACACAGAAAAATGGAGAGAGGAGGGGAAGACAGAGAGGGGAAGAGAAAGATAGACACCTGCAGATTTGCTTCACCACCTGTGAAGCGAGTTTCCTGCAGATGGGGAGCCTGAGGATCGAACCAGGATCCTTATATCCATTCTTGTGCTTTGCGCCACCTGTGCTTAACCTGCTGTGCTACCACCTGACTCCCATGATGGCACATCTTAAAATATATAGAAGAACAAAGTAACCCTAAAGTAACCAGAAGGACAGAAATTACTAAAGTTCGGATAGAAATCAACAACATTGGAAATAAGAAAACCATACAAAAAAATCAATGAAGGTAAACGTTGGTTCTTTGAAAGAGTGAACAAAATCAACAAAACTTTAGGCAGACTCACAAAACAAAAAAAGGGAGAAGACTCATATAAATAGAATCATAAATGAAAGAGGAGATGTCAAAACAGACACTTCAGAAATTCAACATATTATGTGAGGCTTCTATGAACAACTATATGCCACCAAGCTAGAGAACGTGGAAGAAATGGACGATTTCCTAGACACCTATGAACTTCCAAAATCAAGTACAGAGGAACTAGATAACATGAGCAGGCCTATCACAGCTAATGAAATTGAAACAGTTATCAAAAATCTTCCCAAAAATAAAAGTCCTGGACTAGATGGTTTTACAAATGAATCCTATAAAACCTTCAAAGAAAAACTAATACCTCCACATTTAAAAGTATTCCAGAAGATTGAAGACACTGGAATACTCCCTTCTAGCTTCTATGAAGCCAACATCATTTTGTACCAAAATAGATAGAGACACAACCAAGAAAAGAAAACTACAAACCAATATCTCTGATGAACACAGATGCTAAAATATTGAACAAAATTCTAGCTAACCGGATGCAGTAATATATTAAAACGATTGTTCATCATGACCAAATGGGGTTTATCCCAGGCATGCAAGGTTGGTTTAATATACGTAACTCAATCATTGATGTGATCTACCACATCAACAAAAGCAAGAACAAAAACCACATGGTCATATCAATAGATGTAGAGAATGCCTTTGACAAAATCCAACATCCCTTTATTATCAAAACACTACAAAAATGGGAATAGATGGAAAATTCTTGAAGATAGTTGAGTATAAATAGAGAAACCTACAACCAACATCATACTCAATGGTGAAAAACTGGAAGCATTTCCCCTCAGATCAGGTTCCAGACAGGGCTGCCCACTATCACCATTACTATTCAATGTAATTTTGGAAGTTCTTGCCATAGCAATCAGGCAGGAGCAAGGAATTCAAGGGATCCAGATTGGAAGAGAAGAAGTAAAACTCTCCCTATTTGCAGATGACATAGGAAAACCTAAGGAATCCATCAAGAAGCTTTTGGAAATCATCAGGCAGTATAGTAAGGTGACAGGCTAGAAAATTAACATTCAACCCTGGGAGTCCCGGGGTGACTCTGCGTGTTGGGGGTAATGTGCGCAGAGAGGAATAAGCCATGTTATACTCAACTAGCTTCAGGAGAGGCCTCAGAGGGGCATCTCATTTATTGTGGGAATAAAAGCAAGTAGATATACCCATAGCTCGGGGGTGGGGGGCAGGGGAGGTTAAGCTAACATTAACCCAAACACAGAGCAGCACAATGTATAGTCACATTTTGACCTACAGACTATTTGATCACAAGTAAAAGGTGACCATACAGGGTTTGATCACAAGCTTCACAATGTACAGTTTCCCAGGTAAATTGCAGGCACTTAGAGAAAGGGTGTGGGGTGCAGAGAGGGGGGGAAGGGAAGCAGCTGAGCAATCAGGATGTTTGTTGGTGGTTTTCAAATTAGCCATACACAGTAATTCATGGCTTTTGTTTAAAAAGGGGGGAGGAGTGGCATGTGTGGAAAGGTTCCCATGTTTGAGGGTCCAACCATTGTAAATCCAGAGGTCAGGAGGGACCTGCCATATCTCAACCCTGAGTGGGGAGGGTCTGAAGTCTACCTGATTAGACTCTCATGGAAACAATGGCCTGGACTTCCTGAACAGTGGGCCCAGCCCCCAACAAGATTTATTCAAGGTCTAGGCCCATCATGTCTGTTTGGGAATCTCAGGACTCCCTGACTAGGGCCCTAGATGATGGGTTGGCCTGATAGTGACAAAAGAGTCATCATTAAAGTATGCCAGTCTCTTTTTGAATAGCAAGAGAAACCTGGCAACTGACTCTCCCATACACTGTTTATAAACAATGTCTAGGCCCTGTTTATCTAGTACTGAAAATGAAATGATTATTGTTTCCATGAATTGGTAGGGTTGCTCTCACATCTACTCTATAAGCAAAGAAAACAAGAC
Organism: Erinaceus europaeus; assembly: GCF_950295315.1. Taxonomy (NCBI): domain Eukaryota; kingdom Metazoa; phylum Chordata; class Mammalia; order Eulipotyphla; family Erinaceidae; genus Erinaceus; species Erinaceus europaeus. Next base: position 91,537,752 of record NC_080169.1, on the reverse strand, counting down.
AAGCCCTCTTCACTGCAACATATACTTACAGCAAATTCAGCAGAGCTTTTTCACTTCACCAGGCTCTCTCTCTGGGAATAAAGAGAAATAGCAACCGCATGCATTTCCTGTCTATCTGCTGTCCATGCTGTTCAAGTTTCAAAAATCTGATCCTTCACAGATGTCATGTGACATTATAGAATTCATCTCAAGCCGTATTGTGCCACAAATGACAATCAAGAAGCAACCTTGGTCTTTTCACCTTGTTTTACATGTTATTCAATGAAGTCGCATGCCCTTGACAGACATCAGTTGTTGGGTTATTTTAATCCCTTATTATCTCCTAAGTTCATGCAAAGAATAAGTATTAGTCCAGTTGAATTTGAGCAGGGAAATTGCAAGACCCAGGTTAACAGCTGAACTGCATAGTTTGCACTAAAGGAGTGTGCTCACATCTGCCATCTTTTGGCTAAACTGAGTATATGCTCTCATAAATTCAATTCTGCAAATGCCTATCCCTAATTTGCATTGTAGCATATGTTCTAGGTACTCCAGGGAACAAGAAGATGCGCCTCATTCTTAAATAGATATTTGTATGATTATGAATCTTGTGTTCTTGTTTTGTGGCTTCAATTATTTTCACATCAAGAGGACAAATGGCTAGATTTTCCCAGATATTTTCATATTTAAAGTAAAAATACAAATCTACCATCTCAGTAACTGCTTAACATTCTTCAAAAAGGAACCAAATAGACCCTGTGCATATGCAAATCGCAAGTTAGGATTTTTAAGCTGAAAATTTAAAGGGGTATGGTAATGTGCTAAGAGGTACTAAACTGCAACTAATCATAAACAGCTCTGCAGAGAACAACAAAAGTCCAGATTGCTTTTTTTCAAGATTTAATGAGATAGATAAAGAGAGAGAGGGAGAGGGAGAGGGAGAGGGAGAGGGAGAGGGAGAGGGAGAGGGAGAGGGAGAGGGAGAGAGAGAGAGAGAGAGAGAGAGAGAGAGAGAGAAGGAAAGAGATACTACGATACTACTCAGCTCTAGATTATGGTAGTGCCAGGGGGTAAAATTCAGACTTCTTTAGGCCTACAAGCCTAGCAAGCTACCACTGACATATCTCCCCAACTAGCAGGACTGACACTCAGCAATGCTGGTAGATGAAAGATATGATTTGGAGAGGACAGAGCAGAGAAAGTGGTCTAAGAAAATCAATGCCAGAAGTAATATTTTTATTTCCCAGAGAATTCAGGGGTACATGAATCAGCTTTGTTTAACAGTTCTAGGCCAGGGAAAAGAGCAGAAAATGAACATATATCTTAGTATCACATTTATATTGTACTGGATTATCACATTTTCTTGAAACCAATTCCCATACTGTTAGAAACACAAAGTCATGCTTTTTTTCCCATCACTTTGAAAAATGCAGAATATACAGCACAAACCTTTTCTTAGAAACAGCCTTCCAGGCCATGTAAGTGCAAACTACAAAGCAGCTGCCTTTGCTGAATAGCAAGGTAAAATAGTTATTTTTTAAAGTGGAACACAGTGGTTAAGGGTCAACCTTTCGAAATTTTAAATGATTAAAAACAGTTTTCTGATGAAGATTTTACAAAGCATTTTCCAGGAATATGACCTTCTGTGACTCTTGCCAAACTCTATATACTAATTTTCTTGCCAACTCATGAATTGTTTCAAGCTAATGTCAGTTTATTAGTACTTACGTAAGGCAAATAATTTCAACCTCAGTGTAAAAAATATATTTCACATATTTCATCTCATAATTATTCTTTCTGTAGATGTCAATCTTCCATTAATGTTAAAACTAAAGTTTAGACTTAAAAATAACCTCAATATTCAAAATTGATGCAAATAACAGCTGAAAAATATAATTATTAAAGGAAGAACTAGAGTGACTCTAACTTTAATAAGCTGCTATTAGTACATATCTTTAGCAATTATGTACTGGCACTTATCCTATGCCAGGCACTACCCAAACTCCTGGGGATCAGAAGACAATAAAACACAGGGGCTGATAGAATAGAAAAACTGGGAAATTAATACATCTGTGATAACAATAAATAGTATATACTGATGTAAAAATGTGATATGTCTAATTAAGTAAGATGCATGATAATGGGCTGCCCAAGAGGTGATGCAGTGGATAAAACATTGGAATCTCATCAAAAGGTCCTGAGTTGAAACCCTGACATCACATGCACCAAAGTGATGCTCTGGTTCTCTCCCTTTTCTTCATAAATAAGAAAATTAATAAATACTTGAAAGCATATTATAAAGGTAAATGCAGTGAAAGAAAAAGACTAGAAAGTGGGATGAAAATGATAGAAATGTCATTTTAGATCCATGATCTTTGAAAAGGAAATCTGGAGCCAATATATATTTTTATTGGTTTAATTATGAACGGCAAGTCCAATGGATAAGAGGGATACAATTCAGTACAATTCTCACCACCAGTGCTCTGAATCCCATCTCCTCCACTGGAAGCTTTTCTATTCTTTATCTCTCTGGCAGCATGGACCTAGGATTATTATGGGGTGCAGAAGGTGGAAGGTCTAGCTTCTTTGATTACTTCTCTGCTGGACATGGGTATTGGCAGGTGAATCCATACTCCCAGCCTGTTTTTATCTTTCCCTAGTGGGACAGAGGTCTGGGAGGTAGGATTCCAAGACTCATTGGTGAGGTTGTCTGCCTAGAGACATTATGTTGGCGTCATGGTAGCATCTGCAACTTGGTGGCTGAAAAATATTAAGATATAAAGCAGAACACATTGTTTAATAACCAGAACCTAAAGGTAAGAATAGAGCAGATAAAATTTGGGGTCTTCATTTTGGAAGAAGCTAGGAAGTCTATTATAGGTATATTTCTAGGGGCCCATGACTTTACTGATCTTTGCCTGAGTGTAAGTAGGCTAAAGGTATTATCTGGGGAGATGGTGTCAGAGTAGGTAATAAGACTAGAAAGCTGGTTCAGGAAAGAAAGTACTCCAAAATATGGGAAAAGTATATAAATATGCCATTAACTGTAAACCTCACTGATCTGATCTGGGACCCATATTTAGTACAGGTGCCTGTGTAACCACTGCATCCCTGTAGGGCTGAGCTCACATTCTATGGTAATAGCTAGAAGCCTTCTAGGCTGCACTCATTTCAGGACCCATCTTCCTCAAGTGGCAGATATGTTGTCTCCCTTTGGAGAGTGGGGCAGTCCCCACCATTGTTCCACATTGAGGGCAAGGTCCTGTGTCACATGTGTGACACAGTGTGTCCATGATGCTGTTCCTTATGGAGATGACTAGTGATGGTGGAGAGAGGGATCTACTAGAGGTCTAGGCAATCATATCTGTGTGGAAATCCCAAGATTCCCTGACTAGGGCCCTGGATAATGATGTGGCCTGGTAGTGACTAAGAGAGCCATCATTAAATTAATCCAGTCTCTTGCCTTTATCCAGTTTTTTAGTCCTTACTTTATCTGACAAGATTAGCCTTAAAGTGATTGAGAGAAATGAAATAGGAAGTGGGTGAGGAGGGTGTCTAGGTCTAAGTAGAAACTATTTGATTAAGTACTTTATAGTGTCTTTTTTTTTTTTTTTTTTTTTTGGTCTACTTGCTTGATGAACTTATTGAGTCACAGCAAACTATTGTGCACTTTTACTTTAAGGTATATATTCCCCTAACGTATGGATACATGTACATATTTGCTCTACCTCATGGGCCTTGGTCTATATCTAAGCTCTGTGGCTTTGTTAGTGAGTGCACCACCTTTAATGGAATTAAGGAGTCCTATAAGCTAGGAAAGCTCTCACCAGAGTAATGGAACTGAAGAATTTCCTTTCCTTTCATCTCCCTCTCTTTTTTTTTTTTTTCCCAGAGTACTCCTTAGCTCTGGATTTTGGTAGTGCTGGGGATTGATCCTGGGACATAAGATCTACCAGCTGTCTAAATGTTTTTCTTATCTAGACAATGCTACACCCTTCACCCACTGAAGGTAATTATAACAAGACATGGATAGAAAGATCTGCCTTAGACTGGGAGTATGGACCGACCAGTCAACGCCCATGTTCAGCAGGGAAGCAATTACAGAAGCCAGACCTTCTACCTTCTGCAACCCTCAATGACGCTGGTCCATGCTCCCAGAAGGATAGAGAATGGGAAAGCTATCAGGGGAGGGGGTGGGTTATGGAGATTGGGTGGTGGGAATTGTGTGGAGTTGTACCCCTCCTACCTTATGGTTTTGTTAATTAATCCTTTCTTAAATAAAAAAAAGAAAAAATAAATAAAAAATAAAATCCTGAAATTTCAGCTTTTAAAATTATAACACTATGTTTATATAATGATAAATTGCCTAGAGTTTCTAGGGAAATAGAAATAGCTGTCTAGGTGATGTTTTGTTATGTTGTTTAAATATTTCAAAAAGATAATAAAATTCCTTTTGTGTAAAAAAAAAAAAAAAGAAAGATCTGCCTTGCATATAAAAAGCAAGATCACATATAAGAAAGGTTCAAGATTGGATTCTTGGCAGCATTGTCACAGATAGTAGATGTGGCTTTTCTGAATGGATGAAGTTTGTTGTTCTTGGTTGGCTGGTTGCTTTTCTACTTTTGTAGACTGGAAGATCAAATAAAGATGGTGGATTCTGCCTGGCATGGCCATCACATCACCAGGGATATTACCCAGCTTGGCAGCACATTTCTCAGACCTCTTCCCACAAGATCACTGTAGGCTTGTTCAGGCTATTGGGGAGTGATCACCAAGCAAACTGTTTTATACAAAGAGAGAGATGACATGGACAAAGTCCAGACTAACTACAATACTTAAAAAAAAAACAAAAGTCTCTAGATTAGTTCCTCAGCTTCATTCCTGTATACTATGCTTCCCTGCACTGAATGAATATGACAAGCTTGTCCATGAGATCAAGAGGCAGAATATATTTATAGAGAGAAAAGTGCTGATTGCATAAAACACAGACTTTTCTATAAAGCAGACACAAATGCCACTAGTCAAATTCATATAGAGCTGAGAGGTTCTTGGACAGAACTAGAAGGAATTATGTTAAGTGAGATAAGTCAGAAAGATAAAGATGAGTATGGGATGATCCCACTCAACAACAGAAGTTGAATAAGAAGATCTGAAAGGGAAACTAAAAGCAGGATCTGACTAAATTGTAAGTAGGGCACCAAAGTAAAAACCCTGTGGTGAGGGGTAGACATGCAGCTTCCTGGGCCAGTGGGGGGTGGGAGTGGGTGGGAGGCATGGGTCACAGTCTTTTGGTGGTGGGAATGGTGTTTATGTACACTCCTAGTAAAATGTAGACATATAAATCACTAGTTAATTAATATGAGAGGGGGAAAATTAATTGTATGTCTTGAAGTTTTTAAAACACAGACTGAGTCTTTTAAATATATAGGCTGTGTATTTGATATGCGGACTCTCTCAAAAGCCTAGACCAAGTAGATCAGAAGCAACCAATAGCACAGCTATATACAGGATACTGGGTACTGTACAGCAAACCCTAACAAAAGGACTTTTCAAAGTTAACCCAATTACCAATAAATGTGATGATAACAGTAACTATCCATTGTCTTCTTGAACCCTAAGACAGCAGGAACCTCACATCTCCACTATAGAGCCTCTACTTCCCCTAGTCCTGGAACCTTTGGATAGGGCCCACTTTCCCGTATGCCTCTCCCAATCCATATCAAATAATATTACATCTGCCAATCACAACCTAATCAACGCAACAATTGCCACCTCGACATGCTTCAGCTCAGACTGTGTCCAGAGACTTCACATGTGGAATGACAACCCTTCAGTTTCATTACTCGGGTGAGACCTTTCCTTTCATAATATTCTCTAATTCCATCCCAGGTGGTTCACTTTCTAACAAAGTCCCAAAACCTAGATATAGACCAGGTTCTGTGAGAGAGAGCATATGTTTACATGTATCCATAAACTACTGCAAAACATATACCTGAAAGCAGAAGTACACTAGAGTTTGCAGTGAGTAGCCCCCTAACACTTCCTCTCCACTATTCCAAGCTTTGGGTCCATGATTGCTCAACAATTTGTTTGGCTTTGTATGTTAACTCTCTTTTCAGTCACCAGGTTCCAGATGCCATCAGGATGCCGGCCAGGCTTCCCTGGACTGAGGACCCCACCAGTGTGTCCTGGAGCTCCACTTCCCCAGAGACCCACCCTACTAGGGAAAGAGAGAGGCAGACTGGGAGTATGGACCGACCAGTCAACGCCCATGTTCAGCAGGGAAGCAATTATAGAAGCCAGACCTTCCACCTTCTGCAACCCACAAGGACCCTGGGTCCATGCTCCCAGAGGGATAGAGAGTGGGAAAGCTATCAGGGGAGGGGGTGGGATATGGAGATTGGGTGGTGGGAATTGTGTGGAGTTGTACCCCTCCTACCCTATGGATTTGTTAATTTATCCTTTCTTAAATAAAAAATAAATAAATAAATAAAAAGAAATAAAATTAAAAAAGACACTGTAAACAAAGACCTGAAAAAGAGAAATATCTTAGAAGAGCTAGACGACATTACCATAAGAGAACTATGGTTCACGTTGCCTAGGTCTATTTACATCTATAATTAAATGTAGTTATAGGTCAAGAAACTCCTAAACTTGAGGACATTGTTGCCATTATTATTATTTTCTGGTTGGGAAATTAAATGACCTGACAAATATTACAATGGAAAATATTTTAATGTGTCTCAGAATAGGATGTGATTTTTGAGATAAGCAAAAAAAAATCAATGAAAATTTATCATTTGCAGAACACTGTTATAGTTGCTGTTATAGACTGTATTTGCTATCAAATTCTTTTATTTCATGAGTGTCATAAGAAATACATAGCAATCCAATGTGAAAAATGTTTATTTTAAGATATAGCATAGAAAATGTTGTAAAAGTTTGAAGATAATTCAAACCAATTCTCCATGGTGAGGAAATGAAGAAAATTTATGACAACTAAACATTCATTCACAGTTGTTTGTCTTAATTGTAGAAACATTACTACTGGTTTAATTATACTTTTCAGAAAAAAAAGAAAGTTCCACTATAATTTAAATATGCAGTAATACAAAATAGTAATCAACATTTTGCTCAGTTTAGCAGCTAGTGGGATCATGTGACCTGAGAGATAATACCAAAGACTAGAAAAAATTTTATGAAAATCAAAGTTTTAGCAAAGAAGTTAGAATGTGTCACCATGCTTCTGGTGATTTGATCTTGCCAGAATAAATTGCTTATGGGATGAGAATTTATATAGAATCCATCTGGTACTTGAGTCTACAATGATCCTTTTTTTTGTATTTGTGCTTATGTGTGCATAAATTGCTACCAAGAGAACAATCTACCAAGAGAACCCACTATGAATTCCTGATGATCTTTTTAATGGATAAACATATACAGGAGGTTTCAAGCATCACAAAGGAAAGCAAACCAAGAATTCAGAATCTGTGTGCCTGTACAAACATAGTCGTTTACATGTGTGTTAAATACTACTTGGAAAAAAAAAGTTAGAAGACTGTTATTTTTTCCTTCACTTTGAAGTAATGAGTGGTCTGTATTCAAATGCATACTTAAATAAGTTCTATACTTATTTCAAGTTAAGGGTAATGTTTTGCTCTAGGTGTCCTCTCATATCATAAATATATACCAAAAGTTAATGTACTAATGAATGACTAGGTGAGGTTGGCAAAATAGCTCACTCTTTATGTGCTGGCCTTTCCATGTATTTAGGCCAGGTTTGAGCCTGATTCTCATTACATTGGAAGAGGCATTGGTGTTATGGTGCCTTTTCCTCTGTATCTCTCTCTCTCCATCTGAAAATGATGGCTTGGAGTGGCGAAGTCCTGGAGATGACAATAAATAAATAAATAGAAAATACCTGGGTGTCACTATTACTCTGAATCATTCACTGTGATTATAGCATAACCTATAACTCTATTTATCTGTTCTAATGATTGACACCATTTGGCTCTTTGGGACACCATCATCCATGTTGCTTGCCCTGTATTCTATAAATGAATGGCAACTGCAGGTGAGAGCTATAATGGTTTGTGGCTCTTCCACTGCTAATGCTGATAATGGGAATTGTTTCAGAATGGAGGAGTGATGGAAGGGAGTGTCTAGGTAAGAGGAAAGACAAACCAATCCACTGTTTAGTGCCTTCCCCTCAAAGAAAATGAGTGCAATAGATATTCATATAAGAAAGAGCAGAACACCCCCTTCTACAATACATTGCAAAACAATAATTCAAAATAAAAATTTTAGGCAGAAAGGCAAATTTTTTATCAAAAGAATCTTTTTATTTCATTTATTATGTCATTTATTTATTTACCACCAAGATTATCACCAGGGCTTGGTGCCTACATGACAAATCCTCTGGTCCTGACAACCTTTTTTTCTTGAGAAATTGATAGGGGAGGAAGAGATACCTGCAACATTTTCTTCACTACTCATAAAGCTTCCCCCTTGCCGGTGGGATGTGAAGGCTTGAACCTGAGTCCTGGCACATGGTAATGTGTACATTTAACCAGGTATACCCCTGCTTGCCCCCAACTTTTAATTTTTTTAAAAAGATAACTACATTTATAGCAAATAAAGATATAGGTAGATATAAGTATAAATGTACAGTAATATGACAGAGTGTTGTAACAAAACTTTTAAATTATGTTTTTAAGGAATATTTCTGGGGGTCCAGTGGTAGTGCAGCGGGTTAAGCACACACATAGCGCAAATCACACGGACCTGCATAAGGATCTAGGTTCCACCTCCTGCTCCCCACCTGCAGGGGGGTCGCTTCACAAGCAGTGAAGCAAGTCTGTGTTCTTTCTCTCCTCCTCTCTGTCTTCCCCTCTCTCACACCTTTTTTCTGTCCTATCCAATGACAAGAATAACAATAAGGGCAACAAAAATGGGAAAAATGGTCTCCAGAAGCAGTGGATTCATAGCGCAGGCACCGAAACCCAGCGATAACCCTGGAGGCAATATATATATTCTTGACTTAGAATAATATTCTAAAGAGATGGAGCCCAAACTTTCAAAGAAAATTGTCTAAAAAGAATTTCAGAGAACTTCACTTTGTCTGAATGTTTTATGGAGAAAGAAAAGCATGATTTGCAAGGAACAACTCTATACTCAAAAGTGGCATGATATGCAGAGACAGGAGAGTACATAATGACTTAAAGCAGAAATGTGAAAAAGACACCACTTACAATTATTGGTTATTGCAGTGGAGATTTCCAGACAGTGATTACTTTACACCATTTAAGACAAATTTAGTTACATTTGTAATTATCATACTCATTTACAAGAAACTACCAATTTAAATTGTGCTTGTGTTTTTGAAATAAGCTAGACTCTTACATATGTGATCTAAGTGCTTTGTGTGCTTTGATGATGATCAGTGCTGGTTTCCAGTTTATTTTTCCTTTTCTGTTCTTTTTTGCTGGAAGGGAGCCATATGCATGTGCAGTGTCATCTTCCTGGGCCTAACTTTTTATTCTCTTTCTTTCACATTGAGTGAGAGAGATAACACCAGAGTTTTCTGAATAATATAAAACTTTCATATGGAAGGCAGACTATGTACACAGCAAGACAAGTAACATACCAAGTGTGATATATATTTTTAAATTTATTATTGATTTAATATTGATATACAAAATTATGAGATAACAGGGGTATAATTCCTCACTGTTCCCACTAACAGCTCTGTGTCCCCACTCTCTCCACTGGAAACTGCAGTAGTTCTCTGAAGGCTACAGACAAGGGTTGACTATTTCTTCTATTAGTATCTGTATTTATATATACTTACCCATTTTTTTTATGGTCCTAACTTCTCTTCCCTTCTAAGTCACACCTACACCCATTATTGTTTCCAAATGCCCTTCCTTTTTTGCTCTTCTCTTTCCAGGTCCTGATGCAATTGGAGTTCAGAGCCCTCTGGTCATCTTCCTCTTTCTACTTCTCTGGGAGTATGTAATAAAACTATTTACAGGTTGAAGAAAGTGGGAGTTTTTGCTTCTATGCTGGACATGGGTGTTGGCTGCTAGGTCCATAACACTAGACTTTTTCTATCTTTCCCTAGTGTGAGGTAGGGGACTGGAGAGGTCCTGGGGTATGCTATATTTTGACTCCTATTTTATTTGTATAACATGAAAATAAATACAACAAAATACTCATATTAGTATTAATTTTTTGAATTAGGATTGGGCAACAATATTCAGTTACCAGTTACTAGAATAGAATATTTACTATCAATTTAACAAAATTTGATTCAACCTCTAGCATTGCTGAAATTGCACATGTGCAAAACCTGAGTTGATAACAATAAAAATAATAACAGTGATATATTTTTGTAATCACTATAACCCCTTAAAATTTCTGAAGTTATGTTGTAGCAGTATTGGTCCATTGACTCAAATCAATCACAAATAATAAAAAATTATTCTAATATATATATATATATATATTAGGAATGGAAAAAATGGGCAAATGTATATATATATATATATACATTTGTACATATGTATACAATGTATATATGTATACGTATATACATATATACATATATATATATATATATATATATATATATATATATATATATATATATACATTTGCCCATTTTTTCCATAGTCCCACCTTCTATTCCTTTTTAAGTCAAACCTACACCTATTGCTATTTCAGAATGTCCTTCTTTTTTTCTCTTCTCTCCAGGTCTTGATGGGGTTGGAGTTCAGAGTCATCTGGTCATCTTCCCCTAACATTTCTCCCCCTCTGGGAGTGTTCAACAAATTGTTTTTAATGGTTATCTATGAGAAGGAGAGAAAAAGTCAGCTAACTTGAGTTTTCACAATACATATATATATATTCATTATTATACAAATGGAAATGTGCAACATGTTTAAAGAAATAGTTATTTCATATAGCTTTATTTCATATTTATACTTATTTAATATACATTTTGTACCATGCTTTCTGACTGCCTTAGGTAGTAATGTACCAGAAAGCTCACTAAAATATAAAATAAACATTATTATTATTACTATTGTTATTATTATTATTATTTTGCCTCCAGGCTTATCATTGGGGCTCGGTGTCTGCATCTTGAATCCACTTGCTCCTAGCTGCCATATTTTCCATTGTTGCTGTTGTTGGATACGACAGAGAGAAATTGAGAGAGGAGGGGATGATGGGAGTGGAAACAGAAAGACACCTGCAGACCTACTTCACTGCTTACAAAGTGATTTCCTTGCAAGTAGGGGAGCTAGGAGCTAGAACAGGGATCCTTGCTTAGTTCCTTGCTCTTTCTTTAACCTGGTGTGCTACCACTCAGCCATCCCCTGCCATGATTATTTAAACACTAATTTTTATGTTAAAATAAAATTTAAAATATAGATAGGATAAGAAATCTGGCCAGCACCCCATCACCTGGGGCCCTAGTCAGGGAGCTCTGGGGTTCCCACACTGACATGATAGGCATAGACTTCTAACAGATACCTCTCACCACTGTCACTAGTCATCTCCATCAGGAACAACATAATAGATCCCTTTGTGGGCCCCAATAGGACCTTGCCTTCAATGTGGATGAATAATGGTAGAGACTATTCCATTCTCCAAAAAGGAGATTGGATAACATACTCTACTTACTAATAGAGGAAGATGGGTCCTGAAATTAGTGCAGCCTGTAATATTACTAGCTATGATCACAGAATGTGCGCTCAGACCTACAGGGATGCAGAGGTTACATAGGCTCCTGTGCGGAATATGGCCCCTAGATAAAACTGGTGGAGTTTACAGTTAGTAATATTCATAAAATTTCCCCATATTTGGCAGTTACTGTCTTCCATGATCCAGCTTTCTAGTCCTTTTTCTAACTATGACACCATCTTCCCAGACAATAACCTGGGTCTATCTGCATATTAAATGTTAGGCAAAGGCAAAAAATTGGTAAAGTCATGGGCCCCTTGGAATATACCTAAAATACACCTACTAGCTTTTTCCAAAACGGAGACCATAAATCTTCATCTGCAATATTCTTGCCTTTAGGTTCATGATTACCCAACAATTTGTTCTGCTTTATATCTTAACTTTTTTTCAGCCACCAGGTTCCAGATGCTACCATTATGCCAACCTGACTTCCTTGGGCAGAGGACCCTACCACCATGTGTCCTGGAGCCCTGCCTCCCCAGATCCATGCTCCACTAGAGAAAGAGAAAGGCAGGCTGGGAGTATAGATCAACCTGCCAACACCCATATTCAGTGGGGAAGCAATTATATTAGCCATACCTTCCACATTCTGCACCCCACAATGACCCTGGATCCATACTCCCAGAGGGATAAAGAATAGGGAAGCTATCATAGTAGGGGACTGAGATATGGAGTTCTGGGGGAGGGCATTATGTGGAAATGTACCCCTCTCATACTATATTCTTGTCAATATTTCCATTTTATAAAAAAAAAGCTGGTCAAATCATTAAAGTAAATTAGAAGACTGTAAATAACGTCATATTTTCTGAGAGTCAGTATTCTAGTGCACAAGGAAATGAAAAGTGTTAAGTCTAACTTGTTTGCTTGGAAGACTGAAAATGGAGTTTGGAGAAAGTTAAAGATATGTCCATGTTATAAGCTATTCATATATACACACCTATCATTAAAAAAAAAAACTTAATCAGCACTTGTTAAAACCTGTAGACATGTCCTTATACCAGACTTCAGCAATAAGGATAGAGAGTAAGCTCAACTCTTTATGCACCCAAAACAGTTGAGATTTATTGTCATGTGTTACTTAATAAAACAAATGTATTCTAAGAAATGTATCATTAGGAAATTTCATTCTTGGAGAAAGGCAACATTAGCAATGAACCATGTACCTTAGAGACTATGAAAAGGAGAACAATATGAAATTAAGTCAGAGGCAAGAGTCATGGTAAAATCAGAGAGAGAGTTCATTGGGTCGAGCACTTGCCTTGATGAATATGGTGAAGGTTTGAACCTGAAAGCCACATGAGAGTAGTACAGCACCCAGGAGTTTCTAGTGCAGTAGTAACTCTCTCCACCCTCTCTAAATGAAAATTTGGCTTGGGGAGCAGGCAGTAGCACACCTGATAGAGCACATACATTATCATAACCAAGGATCTGGGTCCAATCCCTTAATTCCCATCTGAAGTGCTGTAAGTCTCAATCTCTCTCTCTCTCTCTCTAACCCCCCTCCCTCTTCCTCTCCCTCTCCCTTTCCCTCTATCTTTCCCTCCTTGTCCCTCTCCCTCTCCCTCTATCTTTCCCCCTCTTTCTCCTTTTCTAACTCCCACTTTCCTCTCAATTTCTAGAAACAAATTGGGGGTATGGATTCCCCTGCCAATGCCCATATCCAGCAAAGAAGCAATTACAGAAGCTAGACCTCCCACATTCTTCACCTCATGATGATCCTGGGCTGATACTCCCAGAGGGATAAAGGAAAAGGAAACTTCCAGTGGAGGGAAGAGGATATGGAACTACGGTTGTGGGAATTGTATGGGACTGTACCATCTTATCCCACAATCTCATCAATCATTATTTAATCGCTATTTAAAAAAATGTAATACAATCAATTAAAATGAAAAAAAGGCAGGGGCCAGGTGGTGGCATACCTGGTTGAGTGCACAATGTGAACATGCACAAGGACCCAGATTCAAGCCCCCAGTCCCCACCTGGAGAGGGAAAGTTTTGCAAGTGGTGAAGCAGGGCTGCAGGCATCTCTCTGTCTCTCTCCCTCTCTACCTCTCCCTTCCCTATCAATTTATGACTGCCTTTACCCAATAAATAAAGATTAGAAAAAAATAAAGAGAGAGATAGAAGAAAAAAGAAAACAAGGGAGTCGGGCTGTACCGCAGCGGGTTAAGCGCAGGTGGCACAAAGCACAAGGACCGGCATAAGGATCCCGGTTTGAACCCCGGCTCCCCACCTTCAGGGGAGTCGCTTCACAGGCGGTGAAGCTGGTCTGCAGGTGTCTATCTTTCTCTCCTCCTCTCTGTCTTCCCCTCCTCTCTCCATTTCTCTCTGTCTTATCCAACAACGACAACAAGAATAATAACTACAACAATAAAAAACAACAAGGGCAACAAAAGGGAATAAATAAATAAAATAAATATTAAAAAAAGAAAAAATTTAAAAAAAGAAAAAAGAAAACAAATGGCTGTCTGGAGTGGTGGATTTGTTAAACAGACGTAGAGCCCCAGTGATAACTCTGTTGGGAAAGAGGGAAAAAAAAAGAAAGAATAAAAGAAAGAAAGGAAGGGAAGAAGGAAGGAAAGAAGAAAGAAAGAAAGAAAGAAAGAAAGAAAGAAAGAAAGAAAGAAAGAAGAGAAAGAAAAAGAAATGAAGGAAGGAAGAAAAGAAGAAAGGAAGGAAGAAAGAAAGAAAGAAAGAAAGAAAGAAAGAAAGAAAGAAAGAAAGAAAGAAAGGAAAAGAAAGAAAGATAGAAGTTAAGGAAGAAAGAGGAGAAAGAAAAATCCTGACTTGGGAGCCATGAGGTCATGAAGGCTCAACTTTTGTAAAAGAAAAAGAAACATGCTAAACACAGAATATATGAGAGTACTGCTGATGTAAAATAAAAAAGCAGTATGATGGCAATGACATCACTAGACAATAGAAATTTAGGGACCACCATTTTATATGCAGTTCTTTGTTGGCCTGAATATATGACAGAGTGCAGTACATGACTGTGTAATCAAAATGGATGGTCAATATGAGAAAAATTATCAAAGGAGATAAAATGTGTAGAGGGTTCTCACTCACTAGATTGACAAGATTTTTGCCAAAGTCAGACCAAGAAGATAGAGCTGCCTGGGGCAGAGGAGGAAGGTGAACATATCAAGTTTGGGAAATAATCACTAACGTGAGTTATTTAAAGGCAGGTCAAGTTGAGAAAAAGGCTCAGAGAAGCTTACTTTGCCTCTGTGGGCTCTATTTTCTATTTTCTCTTGCTGTTTTCTTCCCAACAATGGCATCCACCTTCAAGCTATTTTTCCTGGCTGGTGGACCAAACCCTTTTTTGTTGTGGAAAGTGAACATGGTTAGGTGTAGCAGAGTTTAAAATAGTTCGATTGATTTTCAACAATTTTGTAAAAGTCAAAACACAAATAAAAATAGTGTATTCTGTGACTTCTAAAATATTTATAGGAAAGGAAATGCATGTTTCCCATGATAGAATCAAAATAACTCTTTGGAGATGACTGTCCTTACACACCTTCCAAAAAAAATAGTAGTTTTGACCTCAGTCCATCACCTCAAACCACCCTCCCAAAAAAAAAAAAAAAAAAAAAAAAAAACTGAAATAATGTTTCTGCTAAAGTTGGTAGATCTTTGTTTTAATCCCCTCTTCCTCAATTAAAAAAAAAAGTTCATGATGCCAAAGAAAACATATTATTTTGAAAACGTAGGCCATTTTTCAAAGATGTTATTATTTCCCTCATCACAGTATAAGGTTTCATGTGGTAGCCCATGTAATTTTCACAGTTAAACATGGTCCGAGGACAAAACCATCACAGTCCCAAGAGAGCCTGAGGACAGCATCAGGGAATCCACTTCTTTGTTTAAGCTGGGCTGATATTGACTTCTTATATATATGGGGAAGTATAAAGAAGTCTCCATAATTTAATTAACTTGAGAGAATACCCTTCATAGGGATCAAAAACTATTTGTAAGGGTTATCATCCTCAAAAATATTTTGTGTTAATATCCTACTGCCAATTTGCACCATATTTATGCTTTGTTATGGGACGGTTCAAGTCTTTCCTTGTGCACCTTGGCTTCTGGTAGTAAGGCGGATATTCATTTCTCCCCCCTTGGAAGAGTTGTTGGGATTTGAGGCTGGGCCAAGAAAAACTAAAGAGGCTGGGAAGCACTTACAGATGGAGTAAATTAGCATATTAAAATAGGCCAGCCAGATTTTTTTTTTTTAATCAGGAAGTAGAATGGTAAATGCTCTCTGTGGCAAGACTATAGAAGTTGTGTGGACAGAGGAAATGTGATTCAAACTCCGGTATGAGAATGGTATTTTACTTGAACCAGGTTTCAAAAGACTAGAGCAGGAGTTCCATTTACTGGAAACCATGGAGTTGGCGGGCTTTGTAGGGGCCTCCCTTGAAATTCTGCTCCATGGCCACTGTTTTGAATTTTGTTTGAAAGTTTTAGAAAGGGATACGCTTGGTTTCAGAAGACACAGGATAAACATCTTGAACGCTATTGCCTTCTAATGCATGGTGGCGGAAGTGGTATTTCTGATACCCCCTTCATTGAAAGAGGATTATAGAAGGCAGTAGGTGGGAACCTCAGGCCTAGAACAAAACTGCTCAGCTCTAATGACTATTTTGTCAGTCTTAAAGCAAAGGCCTGAGGCTGGTCTGGATTCAGGCTCTATCAATGGAATATGCTTAATTGCCAGATAATTCATTGCAACTTCCTGAAGTTCAGATTCACAGTCAGCCCTTATGTTCCACCCATTCTATGAAATCAACTGCTATTCAGAACACATTTATGAGGTGTGTACTCCAAAGCTAGGCTACTCTATAAATGGTATGGGCACTTATGGTTAAATACAAAATTATTTACAGCAACTACTAAGAATTAATAATTCTCAATTCCATTAGCCATCTGAAAGTAAAGTTAGTCCTCTCCTGCTTACTATACTTATAGATTTTTATAGTTTGTTTACAATTACTATTTTGTTCAGCTTCTTTTTTTTCTATTTTTCAGATAATTAAACATAGAAAGTAGTAGAAAGCAAGATTATACAGTGCCTTAAAATATAAAAAAAGGAAGGGAAATATTAATATGGGAAAATTTTATTGTTTTTTTACTTAAATGTAGGAGGAGCTAGACTAAAAAAATTCTCATCTCTACTTCAAGAAATCTCTCAATGCTCCTGCTGTCAAGACTGTGTTTTGACTTTGTTCTATGTGGAAGATTTCAAATAGCACACAGTTTTTTACTCTTTTTCCTGTGTCACGTTCACATTAAAGAAAATGTTCTACCTTTCTCTCTTTCTTTTTTATTGCCACTAGGATTATTTCTGGGCCTTGATGCCTATACAACCAATCTACTTTTCACAGCCTTCCCCCCCCCCTTATTTGATAGGAGAGAGAGAAATAGAGAGGGAAAGGAAAGAGAGAGAGAAATACACCCACACTACTTGCTTCATCTTTCATGAAGCGCTCCCCCTGCAGGGCTCAAACTCAGGTCCTTAGGCTCTTGCACATGATGACATGTGCTTAACCAGGTCCATCACTGCTTGCCCCCACCCCCTTTTTCTTTTTTGTTAGACAACTATTTCTAAATTTTCAAAAGTTAGGAAATATTTAAAAAATAATTGCTCATAGAGTCATACTTGTTCCCAGTCATGGGTTTACCAATTTGGCAGGGCTGATGACCCTCAGTAGAGAAAGGTCATTATAAACAGTTAAGTGTGTGTGTGTGTGTGTGTTGGAGGGGGGAGAGTCAGGGATCAGGTGGTGTTGCATCTGGTTAATTCCACATGTAACCTTGTGTAAGAATGTGGGTTCAAGCACTGGGGAAGCACTGCAGGTATCTCTCTCCTCTCTCCCTCTCTGTGCTCCCCCCTTCCTTCTCAATTTATCTCTGTCCTACCAATAAAA